>NC_133522.1:28112500-28412500 GCF_049354715.1 Callithrix jacchus
GTATCCTTAATTGTAGTAAAAGCCCTATCTACATATTATATTCTAGACAAAAGCTCAGAAATATCATATTAATAACTGTTGTAAAGATTGGATTAGTAATAATATAAATATATATAAAAGATACTATAGTTGCATTTGTTATTATTTATTTTGATTTATTTCTGACAGAGTCTCACTCTGTGGCCCAAGCTGGAGAACAGTGTTGTGATCACAGCTCACTGCAACCTCCGCTTCCAGGGTTTGAGAGATTCTTCTGCCTCAGCCTCCCACGTAGCTGGGATTACAGGCACCTGCCACCATGCTGGGCTTATTTTTATGTTTTTAATAGAGATGTAGTTTCACCATGTTGGCCAGGCTGGTCTCTAAGTGATTCTTTCACCTCCGCCTCCCAAAGTAATGGAGTTACAGGCTTAAGCCACCACACCAGGCCCATTTGTTGTTATTTTATGACTCCTAACTTTGCAGTCTTTCATTCCTCTTAAGAAATGTTTGTGTACTTCATGGTACATTTAGAAGTGTCATGAGAAACTGCAACCACAAATTCTATTGAGCATAAACATATAAAGATTATATTAGTATATGAGTTAGTGTTTTCTGGAACCAAAGTTAACTAGAAGGAACTGTTTAGAGTATCAGAGAAATGTTCAATTTTATTTTAGAAAATATTTTTAATAATATTTATAGAGATTTTTAAATATTTAAACTTGTGGGGACATGCAAATCACTCTACCCCAATGAACAAATTCCAAAACTTTTCATTAGTGGGGTTTAAAACCAATTCAGTCATCCAAAATAGTATTATAAGAAAAATATAGGAGGAGAAGCAAAGAAGAAAAAAGAGAAAAAGAAGTGAATAAAGTGAAAGTGAGGAGAATACACAATATAAAATGATTCACAAATACTGAGGGAAATCATAGAAATATTTCATATTTTAATATATTGAAAATATTTCTTACTGCAGGTTATAGTAAAAATGTTTGAAAGCCATTGTTTTAAATGACAACATAGACTAGAATTGAACAGAATGTGATTTATTTTAGTAGAGAAAAAGCTTTTAAAATATTACAATTATTTGTGACTAAGAAAAAAATCAATTTATTTTCCACATTAATTAGTAAAATTATCATATTCACAAGTTTCTATAATTGCGTTTTCACATAATTCTCTCATCTTACTATTTTATTGGCAGTACCTATATGCAATATACATTTATGATGTATTTACGTTGTATTTACTTTGAAGCTTCTTTGAAGATATATTCTATATTAATTGTTTTAAATGTTTCCCAGGAAGCTAGTAAATAAATATATATAAAAATACGCATTGTCTCACCAACATTTAACTGTGGTATGGAATTTAAAACAGCATACAAAGTGCTTTTTGTCAATAATCAAAGTACAGATTGAACTGATAACGCTTTTTTTTTTGCCTGACCACTGTCAAGAAGTTCACATAGCTCAAATGTTATTATTGTGTCTGAAGTCAAAACAATGTTCAACTATAATGTTAGTGTTTATTCATTAAGTTCCAAGGCTACTAAACATATACTTTTGATTGAAATACAGCCCTGTGTGTCAATGATGATAGCCATGTAGTCATTAATGCCTATATATTAAAAGGTCAATTATAATCTCCTAAATTATAAAATCAGATTTGTGAGAATGAACTTCTTTTTTTCTTCTTTAGGAATGGCAAGCTCATTGAAGAAAATGAAAAGTATATATTGAAAGGGAGCAATACAGAACTCACTGTCAGGAACATAATGAATAGTGATGGTGGTCCTTATGTCTGCAGGGCCACAAATAAGGCAGGAGAAGATGAAAAGCAAGCGTTCCTCCAAGTCTTTGGTAAGTATTATAGCATAGTGTTTAAAACTATGGTGTCTAGTAGAAGATGGAGTCTAATTCTACTCTAAGCATATGGACTATTTAAACTTTTCATGTAAAAGTTTTCTCTGTAATATGTTCCTAAATTTCAGCTACCAGACAGAATTATTTTAAATAACAAAATTACACTTGCAAATTTTTGTAAGTCATTGATATGCTTATAACACAAGCAGGAAAAAATTCATTTAAATTACACCTAGTAGGGTGTGTCATCTGTCTCTGTAAGGATGGGTCTTTGTAAGTCTCTGAATGACACGTTAGGATCAGTTTTAACTACAATATATTTCAAAAGGGCACATTTTTAAGCCTACAATTTAAAAGCACTGGCATGTAACTCTAGTTAAATATTCTTTCATTTAACTAAATAAAAATATAAGATAAATACCTTCCATTTTACGAAGAGTCATATTAACTCCTTTAGGTAACTTAAAGAGTGTAGAAAACTAGTACTTTACAAAAATATATTGATGTAGCTTCGATTATGCTTAAAAGAAGAAAAATAGTGATGGCAGTGGGTGCTTCTAATTCAACTTATCCCTTTAAAAATGTAACACTAAAATTACATGCCCTATTAACATTTAATATGTTTTCTCTAACTTTAAAAACATTGTTATTGAAATGCTTTCACAACAAAAACAGTGAAAAGGAAGGAAGAAGAAATCCGTGAGAGTAAGAAGGAGCAGTGTTTGCAGGTGACAGGTGTAGAGGTCCCCTTACCAAGACCATGTGATGAATAGTGCATGGACACCCTCTGAGAATTGGCCATGTAGTCACTGCTGTGGAAGCATTTTCTGAACTAGAGAGATATTTATACTCTAGTGGAGAGACATGGAGAATAAACAACTATACCAAAATATATTAAAATTTAAAATATCAATTTTAAAAGTAAAGATAGAGAGTTAAACTGGCTATACCATATAGCATTGGATAAAGAGAAGTATTATTTTGGACAGAATGGCGGTGCAAACATTATCCTTCATTGGGAAAGATAATGTTTAGGTGATGTTTACATAAAAATTTAATGATTAGAAGTAGGCCAAGCTAAAAGCATGAGAACATTGTTCACTTGGAGGAAAGAGTAAATATACTTAAAACTTTTAGAAATTGTAGAAAGTCTCCAACCTTATCCAACAGTGTTGAAAATATTGTTTTCTTTAAAACCTACAAAATTAAATAAGTATGAGTCAGTATAAAAATAAACGTATTAGAAATGGTATTATGTGAGATTATTCTAAAGCGTAGATGATCTTAATCTGACTCAATGCAACCATCTGAAATAGTAGTTACATCTTTTTTTTTTTTTTTTTTCTTTTTTTTGAGATGGAGTCTTGCTCCTGTCGCCCAGGCTGGAGTGCAATGACTTCATCTTGACTCACCACAACCTCCACTTCCTGGGTTCAAGCAATTCTCCTGCCTCAGCCTCCCAGGTAGCTGGGATTGCAGGCATGTGCCACCACTTCTGTCTAATTTTTTATTTTTAGTTGGATGGGGTTTTTCTATTTTGGTCAGGCTGGTCTTGAACTCCTGACCTCAGGTGATCTGCCCCCCTCAGCCTCCCAAAGTGCTGGGATTATGGGCGTGAGCCACCCAGTGATTTCTTCTTCTTCTTCTTCTTCTTCCTCTTCTTCTTCTTCTTCTTCTTCTTCTTCTTCTTCTTCTTCTTCTTCTTCCTCCTCCTCCTCCTCCTCCTCCTCCTTTTCCTCCTCTTCCTCCTCCTCCTCCTCCTTCTTCCTCTTCTTCTTCTTCTTCAACAAGGATTGCAATGAAAAAGAAAATAAAGATTTTTCAAGTTTCTGGTATTTTCATCCTTTCAAATATAAAATAATACATAAAAGTTTACATGTTATGTTATTGTTGTAATCACTTTTGTGTAGTAATATTGAACAAACTTTTGTTGCTCTTGACACAAAATTGTATGCATATTGTGGGAATATAAATAAATCTATTAAAGTTAATGAAATAAACAGTGAATTGTCAAAAATTCTGTATGCTCTGTTTCTGATACCAAGAATGTTATTTTCTGAGTTTAAGAACAACTTACTCATGTTTCTTGATTAAATGTATTAAAAGATATAAAAAGTAACTCACACTGAAATAATATGTACTTGATTGTATCCATTTTATATCGAAACAAGCAAAAATTTAGGAAATGCAGATAACTCAGCTTTCAAAAAATAAAGCTGTCTGGAACTACATAAGTTTAGAGTGGGACATATTTTAATATAAAGATAATTAAAATTAGTGGATGTAATGTGTTTATTTTTATACAAGTCATAATTTAAAACATTGGTTATATTGCCTAATATATTATTAAGTAAACTGAAGTCAGAAGAAATCAATTAGAATCACATACATAAGTAACATGTAAATATATTTACTTAGTAAATATTTCAGAATTTTATATAGTTCTACTTGCTACATTTTCAGTATATATTATCATTTACTTCTTTGGTGAAATTGTTAAAACTTAAGAGAGAATTAAACCAATTGTGTGTGCATGTATGTGTATAATTATATTCATATGTGTATGCATATGATATTGTGGCTTTAAGAGAGGAAAATAAATAATGAGGTAGCTTTTAAATTGGCAAAATTTTGAAATAAATTATAAATTTAATGTTGTTTCTAAGCCACCTCAAGTTACTTTTTATTATGATAACAGATGAGTATTATTTTCTATTTTTTTTTCCTATGCTATTCAATGGTCCCGGCATGTCTGTAAAGCAAAACAGGCCACTGTAATTACTAGAGAGCTAATAATAGCACACTATACTATAAGTAGACTTAAATACCCATCATGACTTTTGTCTGAGTAATAATATTTTTCTCTAATACCTATTGAGTAATATATATATTCTTTACAGTACAGCCTCACATAATACAGCTTAAAAATGAAACTACATATGAGAATGGTCAAGTCACACTCATATGTGATGCAGAAGGGGAGCCTATTCCAGAAATCACTTGGAAAAGAGCTGTGGATGGCTTCACGTTCACTGAAGGTGATAAGGTAACAGCATCTCAATTTGTAACGGCTTCCATTACCATGCAATTTTAGTACTTTCAATATCATTAAATCTCAAATTAGCCTCCAATTTATCCAGTAACTTCTAGGAAACAAATAAATAGTTTAATGTTTTAAAAGGTAACTAACACAATATTAGCCTAACAGCTTCAGGGGTGGGAGAATGTCAATGTGGAAATATTTAAAGATGTTCTTTATTAAGTCACAAACGTTTAGGCTACTGGTATTATTAGCATTGCTTAACTAGACTTTTGTTATACATTGAATCTCTAAAATGTGTTATTGCAATTTTGACCCCTGCTGTGTAAGTATCTGGCCTTCGCAAATTCACTGACCATGAGAAAATTACTAGGACAAATAATATAGCCATTCTAAAAACAGGAATAAAGATTTATAAACCAGTACATTCGCCTTTAAACCTCAGCACTTTCAGTTTATTAAAGACGTGATTGCATATTTAGAAAATACTGTGGTGAGTGATGAGTGTTGGAAGGGTTTTGCAAAAAAGATTTACTTCAAATTTAATGTGTTTTCTACTTAGACAGGTGTCAACAAACTACAGTTTATAGGGCAAATTTGGCCTCCAGCCTGTTTTATAAGTAAAGTTTTATTGAAACTAAAGCAAACTAATTTAAATTCAAAGAGTCTGCCTGTCATTCAACACTTTACCTTTTAAAACTGTCCTTCTGCAGCATAAGTGTAGGTTCTGCTTTCATATAGTTTACAATCTAATGTACAGAAGTGCAAATAAATTGCAGTATTGTGATGACCTTTAACCAGAAAGCATTCAAGTTACTTAGAAATCAATGAAACATTACTATATGTTTCACTATACTTCATGGATTTTAATTATTATATTATTTTTCACACCTATTCATATAAACTTCAAATACAAACAAGAGAGAAAGGAACAGATAGTGAAGTAATGATGAAATGATAGTATTGGCAATTTCACATAAGTGAAGATTATAAAATTAGGTTATGACATTGCTGTTCTCTACTCAGCATTAAAGAGAACCCTCCTTTAAATTTTTTTCATTGTTAAAGTTATTTATGTAAAGAGTCTGATTTCTAAAGTATTCATACAACTCAATGTAACTTTGATTTATTAGCATTGACATGCTGCGGAGAGCTTCTCTGGGCACTGGGGGAGTGAAAACACAGCAATTGTGAGGCAGTGAACTCAGTCCTAACCTGTTAGAGCAGAAAGAAAAACAAGACCTATTCAGCTGACACCCAATGGCAGAGAGACCATTTAAACCAGCCCTGGCCAGAAAGAAGTCACTGATCCCAGTGGTACACACTTCAGTGCCTGCAAACCTCATCACTGAGGACCAAAGTGCTCTGTGTCTCCCAGTAAACCTGAAAGGAAGCGTAGGCCATAAGGACTGCAACCCTTAAGTGAGTCCCAGTGCTGAACTAAGAAGAGAGACTGTGGGATGGGGAGGAATGTGAAAGACTGATATACCAGCTGGGGTGGCTCAAGGAGTGCTGGCATCACCCCTCCCTTAATCCCAGGTTGCTCAGCCCGTGGCTTCAAAAGAGACCTCTTTCTTCTGATTGAGGAGAGGAAAGAGTGGGGAGGACTGTCTTGAATCATGGATGCCAGCTCAGTCTCAGAAAGACAGGGCAACTATCAGAGTTGTGAAGACCCTGTTCCATGACCCTATCTATAATAGACAAACTCTAGGCCAGATGAGAATACACTGCCTTTCATGAAAGTACCCCGTCCTGGCAGCATTCATCTGTGGCTAACTAAAGAGACCTTAGGTCCTGAATAATCCACAGTGATACCAAGCTACTACATCAAGGATCTTGGTAAGCCTCTGAGACTTGCTGGGTCCAAATAATGGCACAGCCACAGGGGGTAAAGCATGAAGTGGGCTCCTAGGGTCCCCCAGTCCAGGACTTGACTCTTACATAGCATTTCTGGACCTGCTGTGGGCCACTGTCGTGAAATATGAGTGCAGGCCAGCCAGCATTCACCACAAACTGACTTAGGGGCACCTCAGTCTAAGGGGAACATCAGTGTAGTCAAGCAGTATTCCTTGTGGTCTGGGGTGGTGGTGGCTACAGGGTGAGTCTCCTCTGCCTTTGGAAATGGGAAGGAAGACTGGGAAGAACTGCATCTTGTGGTCTGAGTGACAGCTCAGTCACAGCACTGTAGAACACTATGTAGACTTCAAAGGTTTCTGACCTTTAGCCTCTGACTCCTGGATAGCAGGTCTGGACCCACCTGGGGCCTGGGGGACCTTGCTTTCCTGAAGGGAAGGGTTCAGGCCTGACTGGTTTTGGCATCTGCTGATTGTAAAGCACCAGAACCTTGAGCCAGCATGGGCAGTAATCAGGGAGTTGTTACAACATGCCTTTGGTGAGACTGTACTGTGGTGGCCTGAGGTCTAATTCAGCACAGTCATACTGCTGGTGGCCACAGGAGTGCTTATGTCGCTCCTCTCTCAGCTTTATATGGCTCAGAAAATAGAGTGAGACTGTGTTTGGGAGAAAGTAAGGGAAGAGAACAAGAGTATCTGCTGGTGATACAGATAATGTTCCCAGATCTCGTCCAAGATTATTCAGGCAGTACCTCTAGGGGTCTGGAAGAACCACAACATTACTGGCCTTGTGTCCCTCTAAAGCAAATACAGTTTAGATCACAACACTCAAGGCCTTCAAATATCTGGAAAGCCTCCCCAAGAAGGAATCATACAAATAAACCCAAATAGTGAAGACTACAACAAATAACTAAGTCTTTAATACCCAGACACTGAAGAACATCTACTAGCATTACCACCATCCAGGAAAACATGACCTCATCAAATGAATTAAATAAGACACCAGAGACCAATTGTGGAGAAACATAAATATATGACCATTTAGAAGAAGATTCAAAATAGCTGTGTTGAGAAAACTAAAAAAAAAAAAGAAATCAAGGAAACACAGAGTTGAAATTCAGAATTCTATCAGATAAATCTAACAGATTGAAATAATTACAAAGAATCAAACAAAAATTCTGGAGCCAAAAATTGCAGCAGGCATATTGAAGAATGCATCAGAGTCTTTCAATAGCAGAGTTGATCAAGCGGAAGAAATAATGAGCTCGAAGACAAGCTATTTGAAGATACGCAGAGGAGAAAAAAGAATAAAAAGAAGCATGCCTACAGGATCTAGAAAATAGCCTCAAAATGAAAATCTAAGGATTATTGTTCTTAAAAAGGAAGTAGAGAAAGATGGGGGTAGAATAGTATATGCAAAGGGATAATAATAAGGAACTTCCTAAACATACAGAAAAATAACGATATTCAACCACAGGGAGGTTATAGAACTCCAAACAGATTTCCCCAAAGAAGACTATCTTAAGGCATTTAATACTCAAACTCAAAGTGCTGAGTCTGTCCCACAGACCCTGGCTGAGCAAAGGAAGAAAGTAATACTCAGACACAGGTATGCAGTGAGAGTGCTAGGGGACTGCCACAGAGTGAACAGTCTCGATCAGGGGGAGCTGCTTGCATTTAATCAGTACAGACATAATGCTGAAATCCAGGGGCCAACACAGTCTGGGTAATTAACGTTATTGTTCCCCCTTACAGGGAGCAGTCTCCTGTGTAGACAATAAAAGGTCGGTTTATGGACAGCATAAGTAAGCAACCCTTTTTAGATAAACTCCCCCGCACTTCCTTGCACCTCTTCTCGGCCTCTGCCTCAGGGTGAGAGGACAGCTGCCTTCAGCTTATTCTCTCCCAAAACATTGCAGAGTGTTCTGACCTTTCAAAAGGCTTGCTTCTTTCTGTACAGCTTCTTCATGCTTCATCTATAAAGACTAACATAGACTGAAAATAAGGGGTGGAAAAAGATATTCTATGCCAATTAAAAAAAAACCCAAACAACAAAAAACAAAACAAAACAAAACAACAATAAAACCAGGAGTCACTATACTTATATTAAACGAAAGAGATTGCAAAACAAAATGTATAAGAAAAGACAAAGTAAATATATAATGATAAATGGGTAAATTCAGCAAGAGGATATAACAATTTTAAATATATATGCACCCAACATGGGAGCACCCAGATACATAATGGAAATATTATTAGGGCTGAAGAGAGAGGCCCCAATACAATAATAACTGAAGACTTCAACACCCAACTTACCACATTGGACAAATGTTTCAGACAGAAATCACCAAAGAAACTTCAGACTTAATCTGCACTATAGATCAAAAGGATCTAGTAGATATATATAAAACGTTTCATCTATTGGCTGCAGAATACACATTCTTTTCCAAGGCACATGGATCATTCTCAAGTATATATTATCTACTATGTTATAAAACATGTCTTAAAATATTTTAAAAATTAATATCAAGCATCTTCTCTGACCACAATGCTATAAAACTAGAAATTTGTAATGAGGAATTTTGGAAAGTACAAAGATACATGAAGAATGAAGAAATTCAGAAGGAAATTGAATAACTTATGAAAACAAATGATGTTGGAAGCACAACATTCAATAATCTATGGCATAAAGCAAAAGCAATACTAACAGAGAAGTTTATACTAAAGAAAGCTACATCAAAAGAAGAGGGAAAACTTCAAATAAACAATCTAATAATAAATCATAAAACATCAAAAAGCGTGAGTAAACCAAACCCAAAATTAGTAGAAGAAAATAGATAATGGAGAACAGAGCAGAAATAAATGAATTTGAATGAATAAAAAATACAAAAGAACAATTAAATAAGTTTTTTATGAAGTTAAACAAAATGTACAAAGCTTTAATCAGACTAAGAAACAAAGTAGATCCAATAAATACAGTTATAAATGAAAATGTAGACATTACAACTGATACTGCAGAAATTCAAAGGATCATAAGTGGCTATGAAGGGCAACTATATGCCATTAAATTGGAAAATCTAGAAGAAATTGACACATTTTTATACAAATACAACCATCCAAGATTGAACCAGGAAGAAATTCAAAACCTGAACAGACCAGTAAGAAGTAATTAGGTTAAAGCTGTAATAAAAAGCCTCCATAGAGAAAAGCCTGGAACCTGATGGCTTCACGGCTGTGATCTACCAGACATTTAAAGAAGAGCTAATCCCAGTCCTACTCAAACTATTTCCAAAAGTAGAGGAGGAAATATTACTGCAAGCTCATTCTGCAAGGCCAATATGACTTTGATACCTGAAAGAAAGACACGTCACAAAAAACAAAACTACAGGCCAATGTCTCTGATGAATATTGATGCAAATATCCTCAACAAAATGCTAGCAACCAAATTCAGCAATATGTTAGGCAAATCATCATGACCAAGTGAGTTTTATGGATTTATCCCTGGGTCAACATACACAATTCAATTAATGCAATACTTTATATAGGATAAAAAGCATATTATCCTTTAAATTAATACTGAAATAGCATTTGATAAACTTTAACATGCCTCCATGATAAAAACTCTCAAAAACTGGGAATAGGAGGAATATATGTCAACATAATGGAAGCCATATATGACAGACCTACAGTTAGTGTCACACTGAATGCAGAAAAACTGAAAGCATTTTGTCTAATATCTGGAACACTACAAGGACCCCACTGTCACCACTGTTTTCAGCTTAATACTTAAAGTACCCACTATAACAATAAGACTAAGAAAGATATAAATGCATCCAAATTGGAAAGGAAGTCAAATTATCCTTGTTTTTAGATGATATGGTCATATATCTGGAAAAACCTAGAGACTTCACAAGAAAACAGTTAGAACTGATAAATTCAGTAAAGTTGAAAGATACAAAATCAACATACAGAAATCAGTAGCATTTTTACAGATCAACAGTGAACAATGTGAAAAATAATCCTATTTACAATAGCCACACATAAAATTAAATACCTAGGAATTAACTAAAGAAGTGAAAGGTATGTATAATGAAAGCTTTATAAACACAGATGAAAGAAACTGAAGAGAACACTAACAAATGGAAAAATATTTCATGTTTATGGATTGGAAGAATCAATATTGTTAAAATGTCCATTTTACCCAAAGCAATCTACAGATTCTATGCAATCCCTACCAAAATTTAATGACATTTTTAACAGAAATAGAAAAAAAATCTAAAATACATATGGAACCACAAAAGAGCAAAAAAAAAAAAAAAAAAAACTGGACAAATCACATTACCTGGATTCAATTCAAATTACATTACAGAGCTATAGTAGCCAAAACAGCATGATACTGGTGTACACAGAGATATATAGACCCATGAAACAGAATAGAGAACCCAGAAACAAATTCACACAACTAAAAGTGAACTCATTTTCAACCAAAGTTTCAAGAATATACACTGGTGAATATACAGTCTCTTCAATAAATAGTTCTGGGAAAACTGGATATCTATATATAAAAGAAATGAAACTTTACCTCTGTCTCTCACCAAATAAAAAATCCAATCAAAATGGATTGTAAGAGCTCAAACTATGAAACTACTACAAGAAATCATTGGGAAAATTTTCCTGAACATCAGTCTGAGCAAAATTTTTTTAAGCAATACCCCACAAGCACAGACAACCAAAGCAAACATAGATAAGTGGCATCACATCAAATTCAAAACCTTCTGCACATCAATGGTTACAATCAACAAAATGATGAGACAACCCACATAATGGGAGAAAATATTTGTAAACTACCCATCTAACAAGGTAGTGACCAGATATATAAGGAGCTCAGACAGTTCCACAGGAAAAATATGTAATTATCAAATCAAAAAAATGGACAAAATATTTGAATACACATTTCTCAAAAGAAGACATGAAAATGGCAAACAGATATATGAAAAGGTGCTCAACGCAATGGATAATCAGAAAATGCAAATGAAACTACAATGAGATATCTTCTCACCTGAATTAAAATGACATGTATCCAAAAACTATGCAATAAGAAATGCTGACGAGGATGTAGAGAAAATGGAACCTTTGTACACTTAGGTGGGGAGGTAAATTCATAAAGTAACAATGGAGAACAGTTTGGAGATACCTCAAAAAAGCTAAAAATTGAGTTACCATATGATCCAACAGTCCCGCTGCAGGGTGTATATCTAAAAGAAAGGAAATCGGTATAACACAGAGATATCTGCACTCCCATGTTTGTTGCAGCACTGGTACAATAGCTAAGATTTGGAAGCAACCTTATCAGCAGACAAAATGGATAAAGAAATTGTACCCGATGGAATACTATTCAGCCCTAAAAAGAGTGATATCCAATCATTTACAATAGCATGGATGGAGCTGGAGATCATTGTGTTAAGTGAAATAAGCCAGGCATAGAAAGACAGACATCATATATTCTCACTTATATATGGGATCTAAATATAGAAGGGTGGTAACCAGATGATGGGAAATGTAGTGGGTTTGGGTGTGGTACTGATGGTTTTGGGTAAAAGAAATAGAAAGAATGAATAAGATCTACTATTTGATAGCACAACTGGGGGACTGCAGTTAATGTTAACTTAATTTTCCATTTTAAATAACTTAAAAGGAGTAATTGAATTATGACTCAAAGGATAAATGCTTGAGGACATGAATACCCCGTTTTCTTGAAGTGCTTTTTTCACATTGCATGCCTGTATCAAAATATCTTATATATCCCACAAATATATAAACCTACTATGTACCCAAAAACTTAAAAATTAAAAAATTAAAGATTTAGAAGAATCTAGAATCTTAAAACAATTCTCACTGCAAAATAAATTATAGTAAATATTTTCAGAGTTCACCTTCAATGATCATGGGTTAAAGTTTAAATAACTGTATGTGTTATTACTAACTACTTTGTGTTCCTAATTGTTTTTATTTTAATATTGGGCACAATTTTATACTACAATCCAGGCCAGCTTCAAATAGTGATAGAATTATATTATGTCCCACAAATGTTACTGGGAAAAATTTAGTCTTTTAAAAGAAATTTCTCATATTTTACTGGTTTCTGATGCCAATAACCCTTCAGTGCTTTGAGGAAAATATTGAACAATTTGACCTGTGCATATGAATATGCCATAAACAACCTTACATAATGTGATAATATCCTTCAAAAACGACAGAATTCATAGTGGTTAAAAACAGAACTATTTTAAACTGATGACTATTCTTATGTGTAATCCAAAGCATCTTATGTACATGTAACATAATATGTCTAATTTTAAAAACTGTTCAGATCAATTTCAGACATACATATAAGCATATCTATTTTCCTTAGAAATGTTTTGCAATATGATTTCAAGATAATATTTTGTTCTCTAGTTTACTGAGTTAGTTTTTACTAACTTGTAATTAGTAGTTTATTTTAAATTCCTAAGCAATTTGTTTTAGTTATAACTCAAATAGTATTGGTGATATTTCCATTAAAATATAATTGATGTACAGTAGTAGGGCTATCCAAAAATATATTAAATTGACAGCTTAATCTTTTTGTAGTAATATAGCATCTTCTTAAGATGCATGCGTGTATACAAATTGGAAATTCTGACCTCTTTATTTAATTAATGTTGTGTTCTTAATTGTAATATTTAAATGTGTATGATAAAGTGTAAGACCAAATCAAAGCTATTGCCACAGAATATGAAATAGCCATGAATTGAAATTTTGAATTGTCTTCTACGTACTAAGCAATCTGTTGTTTTTATTGGAAACCTTTATTAAATTAAACCATGCTTTTTTTTCAAAGCCTTGATCTGAGGTATATGTGAGATTGCATGTTCAAAGTGTTTTAACATAATTCTGTCACATGATAAACACCCACTAAATATTGCCACTTTATAGAAACATCTCTCATTGTTTTGTTTGTTTTGTTTTGTTTGAGACAGAGTCTTCTTCTGTTGCCCAGACTGGAGTGCAGTGGCATGATCTTGACTCACTGCAACCTCCACCTCCCAGTTTCCAGTGATTCTCCTGCCTCAGCCTCCCAAGTAATTGGAATTATAGGCACACACCACAATGCCAGCTAAATTTTTATTATTAGTAAAGACAGGGTTTCACCATGTTGACCAAGCAGGTCTCAAACATCTGAACTCAGGTGATCCTCCCACCTCAGCCTCCTGTAGTGCTGGGATTATAGGCTCTCATCTGTTTTTGAACCAAAGTTGTTCTGTTTTTGTTGTTCGCTTGTTTTTTGAGACAGGGACTTGATCTGTCACATAGGCTGGTGTGCAGAGGTGCAGTCACAGCTCACTGAAGCTTCACCCTCTTAATCTCTAGCATCTTCCCACCTCAGTCTCCTGAATAGCAGGACTATAGGCACAGGCCACCATGAACAGCTAATTTTTTATAGGTTTTTATTTTATTTGGTTGTTCCTGTTATTGTTTTGTACATATGGGGTTTTGTCATGTTTCCCACACTGGTCATTAACTCTGGGCTCAAGGGACCCACCTGCCTCGGTCTCCCAGAAGGCTGGAATTACTGAAGAGAGCCACCTTGCCTGGTCCAAAATTTATTTAGATTATTTCTTATTATTATTCTTCTTGATCTATAAATGTTAGTATACATAGAAATGAAAGATACTGATGAATTATAATGGAAAGTGTCACACAATCATCACTTAATCCTGACTTTCTTGCTGTTGCTGTGTCATTAACCATGTTAGTTCTCATCTCTGATTTCAGTTTCTGCATGTATAAATCAGGATATAAGACCTACCTGAAAAAAGGTTCTAAAGATAAAATGAGATTACACGTAACAATATCTCAGACATGAGTCAAACAAGTGGAAAGTGTTATTTTTATATTATTATTATTATTATTTTGAAATGAGTCTCACTTTGTCACCCAGGCTGGAGTACAGTGGCACGATCCTGGCTCATCACAACTACTGCCTCCCAGGTTCAAGCAATTCTCTTGCTTCAGCCTCCTGAGTAGCTGGAATTATAGGTGCCTGCCACCACACCTGGCTAACTTTTGTATTTCTAGTAGTGACAGAATTTCACCACGTTGGCCAGGCTGAAAAGTGTTATTTTCTATTGTTCTTGGACTCATCCTATATTTATTCAGTATTATATATACTGTTATGTTGCAATTACATTTTTAATAGAGAAAAATGAATATGTTAACTCTGTTTCAATGAATGCTGTCACAAAAGGGACTAGATAAATGTTTTCATGAGCATAGTCACATGTACTTTAGGATGGAATACCTTCGAAAAACAACTGTATCTTCTACCCCTAGTTGTTCAGAGATTGTGCTTCCTTATCGTTGCTATAAAGAAGATTATTCTAAAATAATCTCTAGCAACGTTAATTCAGTAATTCATGTATCAGGTTTTGCCACACTCAATTCCAGACCTTGTGACTGTACATCACATTCCTCTTGGAGGGTGACAACGTCAGAAGACTGCATTTGGCTTTCCTCATAACCACCTTACATTTGCCTGCCATCTCCAACCATACAGGGGAGTGCAGATGAGGTCTCTAGCTTCCTATGCTAGCTGAGGATAGATTCTCAGGCTGCTGTTAAGTGATGAAGGCTAGTCTCTACATATGAGACACAAAAAATCAGAACAGAAATATAGATTTCTTACATCATCATCTTTTTCCTGCCTTTCTCGCACATCTATCTTAACTAACTCCAAATTTTCCTCTCTGGGAAGTGAGTCAGTTTTTTCCTTCTTTGGGCCATGTACACCTTTCACATTTTATAGCAGTATATACTGATTTGGAATAGATTCTTCAGCATTCTAAGAAGTACCTAAATAGGGCATTAAAGTAGACACAAAAGATTATGCTGTGCTCCACAAAACAGTGTTATTTAAGAATGCATTGTTCTTCATCTATTTTTCAAAATATGTTTTTATATCATATGAAAAAACTTGGTTTTTAAAAACATTTGTCTAAAAATACTACATTACTTGTCAAATTTAGTATTAAATTGAAGTAAAAAATTCTAAGGGAGTGATTTTTGCCTCTAGAATTATTACAAAATGATAAACATAACAGTAAGTAATTTTATGTATATGATTAGAATGTTGTATATCCTAAATATAAAGGGCTTGTTATATTATCTTGCAGATGAAATCTCCCTTGTGTCATTTATCATTTCTTAATATGCAGAATCTATAATTATTTTATTCCTGTTATACTTGTCCTACCTAGTAAATTGTAGACCTATATCCACTAGAAATTAATCCCAGTCTACATGGAATAAATATTTGAAATACACAGCAATACATTATGACTCTCTAAGGCAGCATTTCTCAACTTCAGTCATTTGATAGCCAGCTTCATCTGTTTTCTGTATTCATGTGCTGCTTGAACAGATACATGTCCTCTTTGTTCTTTAAACTGAATTGTTTTTATTTATTATCTTTGCCCAAATGTTCAGTGAAATTAAAAGTATGATACATATGCCACTTATATTTTTAAATGCACATTAATATTAATACAAAATATACAACAATTGTTTTTCAAAGTAACATCTAACCTCAGCTTATCCACCCATCCCCCAGTGGTTCACAGATCACATTTTTTGAAATTCTACTTTTGTGTCCAAACATATTTTTAATTAATGTGATACAAAATTTAGCCATGAAATATTGAGTGGGACAAGTTTAAAGAGGTTTCAATTAGGACAGAGCCCATTTTCCATCTTCCTATTTGCAGGTCCATATACTTTTCTCCAGTAAATGATATGCCTCACTTCACTAATGGGTACTCAGTTTATTCACAAATCATTGTAACAGAAACTCATTTAATTCCAAGTCTTAGCACTAAATGATTATTTTAAGATGATGCCAATACACTGAATAAATAAGGCAGAGGGATTAGCTTTAAAGGCAGTTTCTTCTTTCTTTTCTGCTAAGGTAAAATAATAAAATGTTGGCATTGGTTTGAATCTGGATATCCTGCATAATTTGTAATCAAAATAGTAGTATTGTCTGTTCTTTTACATTCATTGAGAAAATGTGATTTTCTATATTAAATAAAATGACTAAATGGATTCAACATTAACTTTTGTACCATGAGTCTAGTTTTACTTTCCATTCCTTCCAATAAAAAGATATATTAAAAAATGAAATTTAAGATTATTTTGTGACCGAGCATGGTGGCTCAAGCCTGTAATTCCAGCACTTTGGGAGGCTGAGGCAGGTGGATCACTTGAGGCCAGGAGTTCAAGCCCAGCCTGTCCAACATGGCAAAACCCCATCTCTACCAAAAATACAAAAAGTTAGCCAAGCCTGGTGGTGTGTGCCTGTAGTTCCAGCTAGTTGAGGGGTGGGGGTTGGTGATGCTGAGGGAGGAGAATCACTTGAACTCAAGAAGCAGAGATTGCATTGAGTCAAGAGATCCTGCCTCTGCACTCCAGCCTGAGTGATGGAGTGAGACTGTGTCTCAAGAGAGAAATACAGAGAGAGTGAGAGAGAGAGAGAAAGAAGGAAGGAAGGAAGGAAGGAAGAAAGGAAGGAAGGAAGGAAGGAAGGAAGGAAGGAAGGAAGGAAGGAAGGAAAGAAGGAAGGGAGGGAGGGAGGGAGGGAGGGAGGGAGGGAAGGAGGGAAGGAAGGAAGGAAGGAGGGAGGGAGGAAGGGAGGGAAGGAGGGGGGAAGGGAAGGAAACGAAGGGAGGGAGGGAGGGAGGAAGGAAGGAAGGAAGGAGGGAGGGAGGGAGGGAGGGAGGAAGGAAGGAAGGAAGGAAGGAAGGAAGGAAGGAAGGAAGGAAGGAAGGAAGGAAGGGAAGGAGGGAGAGAGGGAGGAAGGAAGGGACAAAGAAAGTAAGGACCTCCCTCAGTCTCCCCAGTAGCTGGAACTACGGGCGCCTACCAGCACGCCTGGTAATTTTTGAACTTTTAGCAGAGATGGAGTTTCACCATGTTGGTCAGGCTGCTCTTGACCTCAGGTGATCCACCAGCCTGGGCCTCCCAAAGAGCTGGGATTACAGGCATGAGCCACCGTGCCCTGCGTTAATTTTAATTAAAAGCAGGAATTATCACCTTATCAATTAGTTTTGCATCAATACACACCAATACACATAAATTATAGTTTTACCAAAGTGGTCCTTTGTGTTTCCATAATGTAGAAAGAGTAAGCATTTTCCTCCATAAATTTAGACACTATGATATGAATACATACTTAAAATCCATACTTAAAGTGCTTTTGCAGACTAAAATACCAGTTCTAAAAAGAATTTCTCTCAATAATAAAAATAGGCAGTTCCTTAAATACAACTACCTAAAAAAAAAGTGCTTTAAAATTTATAACAATTTAAATATCTCACCATGTAGATATTTATTATAACACTGCTGCATTCATTATTATATTATTGTTTTGTTCTCAATTATATTATTATTATATGCATATGAGTATTTTATTTCAATTGTCATTTATGGTTCTGGGTTTCTGCTGTGGATTTAAGAAAACTTTGTATTTTAAAAATTATTTACTTAGGCCAGTTTTATTGAAAGTCAGAAAACAATGAACTTCTAACATCATTGAAAACTTAAAGTTTCACCGGGCACGGTGGCTCATGCCTGTAATCCCAGTACTTTGAGAGACCCAGGTGGGCAGATCATGGGAGGTCCGCAGTTTGAGACCAGCCTGATCAACATGATGAAACCATGTCTCTACTAAAAACACAAAATTAGATGGGCGTGGTGGTGCATGCCTGTAATTCCAGCTGCTGGGGAGGCTGAGGCTGGAGAATTGCTTGATCCCTGAGGGCAGAGATTGCAGTGAGCCAAGATTGTACCATTGTACTCCAGCCTGGGTGACAGAGTGAGACTCCATCTAAAAAAAAATGAAATAAATAAAAAATAAGTTTCTTGCTTCATGGTACATACAATTTAAGAGAGGAGATGAAATTAAACTGTATTTAAAATTATTAGTCATTTTATTATGAAATACAGTTTTGAAATATGCAATTTTCATATACAAAATAGCAGTTTTGAGTATACAAGTGGTCTTTCACATGGTCACAAGTATAACTTTGGCATATTTCTCTACACTTACACAGACCCCATTCAATATGTTTGCCTTACAGTCCTCTTTTTCAGTGTGTTTTGCAAACTATATCACAGAAATATCTCCTCATAATTTGTTTCAGGCTGACAAAAATTACTTAGACTTTGATTATAAAAATGAAAAAAATTTTATTCCTCATAAAAGTAAGAAAAATGAAGTTGTAAAAAATAATTTTTTTTTGCATTTAAAAACTGTATAATGATATAATTAATTGGAAACACATTTATATTATTGCGGGCAATTTAAGACTTTTAACTTCCTTTTCTGCCTCAAATAGAAATCACTAAAAGGTGACCAACAAATCCATAATTATTGATTTAAAATATAGAGTCTGTAGAGTTTCAAATATCTCCACTTTTTAAAAAGCTCTAGTAAAATGAAAACATAAAACATAAAAAATGGCATATTTATAGTATTGTTTTTAAGAATGAAGGACAGTATATAAGTCTTTTTTTATACATCCTGTGAGTATTTATACTTCTGGGCAAATTTTTTATGACTTTATTTTATTATTTTTATGAGGAATTTTATTTGTACCTTTTGACCAAACCCTGAAGATGCATTCCGGGATGAAATTATAGACAATTCTTAGTGTTTGATTCTAAGACAAATAAAAAACCAAATAGTACAGAATAAAAAGCCAAGGACAAATGTCAAGGAGGGAAGCCTAATATAAAAATAAAATAAATAAATAAACAATAAAAGATTTTAGCAAATAATTGAAGGCACAGTAATATGTTTGTTCAGATATTTTCTTCATATAAACAGTCAAACTAGACACATTGCTTATTTACTATGGATGGTAGTACACCAATAGGGTTGACATTACAAAAATGCATAGAATTTCTAACAATCAGAGATTATAGATAATAGAATGTATTATATTTGAAAGGAATGTCTGTTCCCTTGAATTTCTCTAGCATAATCTGCAAGATCTTCAATATCTAAAAGAAAATATTTTTATTTGACATGATGTTGCATTAGAGGAACTCAAATAATCTATATTTTCCTGATATTCTGTCTTGTTTAAGATTTAGATCTGTGATTTAATATTCAGTATAGTGGGACTAACTCACTTTTGTACATAAGAATCACATAAGGATCTGTAGACAATTAAACCTGGCTGAGCCTCACTCCTTAAGATATAATGGAGCCTACCTTTTAGATATTTTGGCACACTAAACTTTCAGTGGGAATTGAAAAGCTTTATTTTGAAAATGCCCAGAAATGGTTCTTGTGTATATGCCCTGCAGAGATACTCTGTCTTTGAAATTACTGCATTTCTTCCATCACAGACACACACATGCATGCAACATACACAAATACACACATATACACATTCATAAATTATTTGTTGCTTAGAAAAATTATCATCTTGATATTAAATACAGCTACATATAGAATAAGTATATAAAACAAATTGGTTCATTTGACTCATATCTTTCTAATGATGATAGTTTTGGCATTCCAAGTTTATATAAAATAAAGCTTAATAAACTAGTATTATGTGGTAGTTGTAACACTGATTTATCTGCCCTGTGATATCAGGTAATTTGTTACCTAAGTCCACCATTTATAAATAAGTTTCCTTCAATCTGCAACATTTGTTTATTCAGTTTTCATAAGTTTCCTTCAATCTGCAACATTTCTTTATCTAATCTTCAATCTGCAACATTTCTTTATCTAATCTTCAATCTGCAACATTTCTTTATCTAATCTTCAATCTGCAACATTTCTTTATTTTGTAAGTCTTTCAATTGCCTCAGTAAATATTATAAAATTTAAGATAGTTTTTATTCCTGTATGTTAGAGATTTACTAATTTTTCAGTTAATTTTCTAATAACACTGTATAGTGAGAGAATGTTTTTTCCATTTTCTTCATTTCGCTTTCCATATAATCAATTAGTAAGGAAAGCCAAGGTTACTTAATGTCTTTAAATTGGAAAAAAAAAAAAAAAAAGTCAATTTCTGATTCTAGAGAAGAACGCTAATCAACATACCACGAGTTCCTGGCACTTGTAGTTTTTAATGCTGCATGTGTGTGTGTGTTTTTCTTTTTCCTTCTTTTTCCATGGAGATAATGGCCTTTTCTGAAGGATCTTTTATTTGAATGACATTTTAAAGATCTACCTAATGCATTTTTTTCATACTAGTGCTCTGAGAGCAATAATATAGGTCCCTACTGGGCAGTAGGCAAAATGGATACTTCTGTTCCCCATCTGATGTAGGAGGTAGAATATAATTAGGCCTGTTCGAAATCTTCCTTGATGCTTCTGAGCTTGCTGAGTGGTGGGCTTTCAATCATTGCAACTTTCTGAAATCCTTTGCTGCACACAGCTTGAATAAAGATTTTCAGAAAAGTCTAGTCGTATGTTGAAAATGTAATTTTAAGAACTATTTTTGAAATAATTCTAGATAATATTTTCAAATTTAACATGTCTTTTATAAAACATCATTTAGTAATGAACTATTATTTTGAAGTCTATAATAAGCATTTTCACTTAAAAAACTCATCAGTTTTATAAGATGATGTGATAGTAGTTTACAATTTTACAATAGTTGTTTTGGGGGAAAAGTTATTTATATATTAAAAGTGATTTCAATAAGGCTTTGAAACAAAACAAATATTATTTTCTTCTTGTAACTACCATGTTCTAAGTAAATCATTCAGTTAGCATTTTTTTTTCTTTCTTTCTTTCTTTTTCTTTTATTTTTTTTTTGGAGACGGAGTTTCGCTCTTGTTACCCAGGCTGGAGTGCAATGGCGCCATCTCGGCTCACTGCAACCTCTGCCTCCTGGGTTCTGGCAATTCTCCTGCCTCAGCCTCCTAAGTATCTGGGATTACAGGCACGTGCCACCATGCCCAGCTAATTTTTTGTATTTTTAGTAGAGACGGGGTTTCACCATGTCGACCAGGATGTCTCGATCTCTTGACCTCGTGATCCATCCCCCTCGGCCTCCCAAAGTGCTGGGATTACGGGCTTGAGCCACTGCGCCCGGCCCAGCATTTTCATCTGCTTATGAAGTAGTGTACAACTACATTTGAAGAAAATATAAATTCATGTAGCTATAAAGAAATATAAAAATATCAGTGAATATTAGTAGGCAACAAAAACAATAATATTTCTGGTCATGTAATTTGAATTATGTATGTGGTATTTTAGTGAATAACATTAAATATGTTTTAACAACAGGGTGAAATAAATTTGAATGGATATATGTACAGCAATGAATTTTGGTTCAATTTTTAAAAAATATATAGAAAAACTAAAGTTGAATTAATTATATATGTTAATACAGTATCTATGAAATTTTTTGAGCAAACATTCTAATAAAAATTGCAGCAAAAGAATATATGTGGAGCTTAAGCATGCAATAAAAACCAGTAGTTAAGATAATATTGCTTTCACAATAATTAATGAATAAAATTGAATCCATTACAACAAAAATTGCCTTAATACAGAAGTTGCAATGGATTCATTGCTCTTGACCCAGGGATTAGTATAATAAATTTTAAAAAGCTATATTCAATGAATATATTCAGTTATAAAATTAATCATGTGTTTAGTATCTTGTGTTTAAGATTTACAAATTCTTAGATAAGAATGATTCTTCACTATGGTATTATATTCTCATGATCTGTCTCTTACAATAGCATCATTGCTTCTGTTTTGGGATCTACAAAGTTTTTGTTTGACTTTCTAAATCTTTCATTCTCGGAAGTCAGATGATTTTTTGATAGGACAATAATGTATTTACTTATAAGAAAATGTATTTCATACTCTATTAAGTAGGAACAGTAAAATTCTAATATTCATAAATCCTACCATTTTATCCCTGGTCCATAGTGCTTACCTTGCTCACTCCTTTTAATCGCCAACTTATATTTTACTGTCTATTACAATAATCACTGCATTATGTGTATGCCAGGTCTTTTTTGTTGTTTTTTCACCTAATGAAACATTTCTGGCAAAATACAAGTCACAACTTTGTTTACTTTTATCCCCTTTCTCCACATTCAGTAGCACAGCTGAACTTAACTGAAGAAAATCTCAGTCATTTTAAATGGTCTCTATTTAAAATTATGATCCAGAACATAAACTTGAATTTCTTTCTGCCTCCTAGAACTTATCCTACCTTTTCTTTTCTTTTCCTTTTTTTTTTTTTTTTTTGAGATGGAGTTTCGCTCATGTTACCCAAGCCGGAGTGCAATGGCGCGATCTCGGCTCACTGCAACCTCCGCCTCCTGGGTTCAGGCAATTCTCCTGCCTCAGCCTCCTCAGTAGCTAGGATTACAGGCATATGCCACTATGCCCAGCTAATTTTTTGTATATTTAGTAGAGACGGGGTTTCACCATGTAGACCAGGGTGGTCTTGATATCTTGACCTCGTGATCCACCCGTCTTGGCCTCCCGAAGTGCTGGGATTACAGGCTTGAGCCACCACGTCCGGCCTATCCTATCGTTTCTTGTTCATTTTCTTGACCACTGTTTTAGATAACTACTTCATAAATTTTATCTATTCTCAAATTTACAAGAATCCGCTATTCTTCAAAAGCTCAGCTGATGATTCACTTCCTTTTCTACTAATTAGTTGGAAACAGTTAAAAGAAAATATATATTTTTTTTTTTTGAGACGGAGTTTTTCGCTCTTGTTACCCAGGCTGGAGTGCAATGGCGCAATCTTGGCTCATCGCAATCTCCACCTCCTGGGTTCAGGCAATTCTCCTGCCTCAGCCTCCTGAGTAGCTGAGATTACAGGCACGCGCCACCATGCCCAGCTAATTTTTTGTATTTTTAGTAGAGACAGGGTTTCACCATGTTGACCAGGAGCCGGGCGCAGTGGCTTAAGCCTGTAATCCCAGCACTTTGGGAGGACGAGGCAGGTGGATCACGAGATCAAAATAAAATCTTAATAAATCTTGACTACCACACCTCCACACAAACCTAGCAGAATCTATGTTACCATGAATGAAATATCTGAGTTTTCATGTGGAGTCTAGATTTCATCCTCTCTAACATATTATGGATGTCAGTCCAGTAATTCATCTCTCTATATCCAGCATTTTTGTACTTATACCTCATTGATTATTACCATCAACATTTAAAGCCAAATGCCCATCAATGATAGACTGGATAAAGAAAACGTGGCACATATACACCATAGAATACTATGCAGCCATTAAAAAGAATGAGTTCATGTCCTTTGCAGGGACACGGATGAAGCTGGAAACCATCATTCTTAGCAAACTAACACAAGAACAGAAAACCAAACACCATGTGTTCTCACTCATAAGTGGGTATTGAACAATGAGAACACATGGACACAGGGAAGGGAACATAACACACTGGGGCCTGTTGGAAGTGGAGGGGCTAGGCGAGGGTTAGCAGGGGGTGAGTGAATTCGGGAGGACTAACATTAGGAGAAATACCTAATGCAGATGATGGGGTAATGGATGCAGCAAACCACCATGGCATGTCTATACCTGTGTAACAAACCTGCAAGTTCTGTCCATGTATCCCAGAATGTAAACTGCAATTTAAACATTTAAAAATGAAAATAATAGATCTTTAAAAAGTAATTTTTCTCTTGATACACATACACAGGCACATAAACATACACTCATCCTTCATACATATGTGTGTATTTATGTATGTGCCTATTCCTCCAATTATCTCTTGAGCATACTCCAGTTAGATTTTTCTAACTTCACTGAAACTCTGGCAAGCTAACCAAAAACCTTCACTTTAAGAAACCTAATGGTTGACCTAGTTAAACAACCTCTTTGTTTGTAACATGTTATTTGGCTTCCAGGGAACTCTTGTTTTTTTCTCTTATTAAGCTGTTCACTTCCTTAGTCGCTTTGATCATTTCTTTGTATTCAAATTGACATCTAAATAATTGGGCACCCTAGTGTGGCATTCATTATTGGACTTGTCTAATGATGTTGAGTCACTGGTGATTTCATCTAGTCTTATGGCTTTAATGATCAACTGGATTCTGTAATCTCCAAGTTTCAAGTGTGGACCTCTCTACTGAACTCCAGTCTTCTATGTCCAATGACTTACCAGACAGCTCCACTTACATAGTAAATAAATCTTTCAAAGTTAAAATATCCAGTTCAATACTGTACTTTCTCCTCACACCCCAGATTTCCTTCTCCTTCAGTCATCCCAATCTCATTAACTGGTGTCTTTTTCCATTCAGGATAGTGCTTTGCCATCCTCTTTGGCTCTTATTTATTTTTATCCTGGCTAGAAACACATTTTTTAACTGTTACTTTTGGTTCAGAGGTACAGGTTTGTTGTATAGGTAAACTGCATATTATGGGGGTTTGAAGTACAGATTATAGAAATTCATATTTTTAGCAAAGTTTGTTAGCCCTCCCTTTTTTTTTTTTTTTTTTTTTTTTTTTTTGAGATGGAGTTTCACTCTTGTTACCCAGGCTGGAGTGTAATGGTGCCATCTCGGCTCACTGCAACCTCCGCCTCCTGGGTTCAGGCAATTCTCCTGCCTCAGCCTCCTCAGTAGCTGGGATTACAGGCACGCGCCACCATGCCAAGCTAATTTTTGGTATTTTTAGTAGAGATGGGGTTTCACCATGTTGACCAGGATGGTCTCGATCTCTTGTCCTCGTGATCCATCCCCCTCGGCCTCCCAAAGTGCTGGGATTACAGGCGTGAGCCACCGTGCCTGGCCTAGCCCTACTTTAATATACCCCTAATGCAATTACTTTTCAACAACCAGCTATTACTGCCTTGGTCCAAGCCATCATCATGAGTTGCCTGTGTTATTTCAATAACTTCTTAAGAGGAGTTAATGCATCCACTCTTGTGCCTGTTATTCTCATTAAAATGATTAGATTGATTCACCAGAAACAAGCCAGATAATATCATGGTTTTCTTCAAAAGCCTTTAGTATTCTCATATCATTTGGAATTTTCTGCTCTTACTTAATGGGTTTACATGATAGACCACTTTTTCAATTGCTGTTACCACCTCCTTTTCCTTATATTCTAATGTTCTTTTTCTTTTTTTAACCTGAGACAGGGTCTTGCTCTTTCACCCAGGCCGAGTACAGTGATTCAATCATGGCTCAGTGGAGCCTCAAACCCCTGGGTCAACCAATCCTCCCACCTCAGACTTCTGGTTAGCTGAGACTACAGGCAGATTCTAATATGCCCAGTTTATCCTACTCTCAAGATCAAGCTAAATGAAATTTCATGTTTCCTCCATCAATCCTAGGGCACTGCAAGCTTTTCAATGGTAATTTATCCATTTAGAAGACTGACTGCAAATTAAAGTCATAAATTCACTGAAAACTATTTCAAAACTTTAACTGCAGTTTCTAATTATTTTTTGTATTTTCTGAGAGAGCGCTTGAATTGTCAAAGTGAAATCTATATGATAGTCTATTGATTTATAATAGGTAATAACTAAGAGTATGCTTAGGTTAGTTGTTGGGTTCTTTAGATAAAAACTAAGGATAAAATTCAGTCCACTGTCATTCAACTTACAAAATGAAAAGTCAAGTTAGAGCTTAGGTATATAAAATGCTATAGTTTATTTTGTATATGGATATTTGCATTCAATTCCAAAGTACACCATACCCCGTAGAGTGACAAGAACTTTGATAATACTGGGACCAAAATTTAAAACAAAACACAAATTTATATTGAATTTGTAGCAGAGAGAGATCCAAGATGGCTGATCATTAGCAGCTCTGGATTGTGGCTCCCAGTAAAAGTGCAGAAAATGAGAGGATGCCACAGTTTTAGGCTAATTTTTGTTGCTCACAGACCAGGAGATTCCCAGCGGAGGAGCCCCATGGGTCGCCACCGGGACTCTTGTGGCTGGCACAGCAGTTTTGCTGGTGCCTTGGCATGGCAGTTTTTGTTGCAGAGTCAGAAAAGCACCATCAATCTTAACACCAGCACAGTGGGTTGCTCAGATTCCGGTGCTGGGAATCAATAAATTGGATGTCCACTCAGAAACCTAATTAGAAAGGAAGTAATTACAAACATGACAGATGGATAAATTTATAATGGAGGGAAGAAACCAGCCTAAAAAGGCTGAGAATACCCAAAATAAGAATGCCCCTCCCTCCACAGGGGATTACAGTCCCTCATCAGCAATGGAACAAGGCCTGATAGAGAAAGACTGTGTTCCATTAACAGAGGCAGGCTTCAGAAGGTGGATGATGAGAAATCTCTGGGAGTTAAAGGAACTTTTTCTAACCCAATGAAAAGAAACTAAGAACTTTGAAAAAAGGTTTGATGAAATGCTAACAAGAATAGATAATATAGAGAGGAATATAAGTGAATTAACGGAGTTGAAAAATACAACACGAGAACTTCGCAAGTATGCACAAATTTTAACAGCCAAATTGATCAAGCAGAAGAAAGGATATCAGAGGTGGAGGACCAACTTAATGAAATAAAACAAGAAGACAAGAATAGAGTAAAAAGGATAAAAAGGAATGAGCAAAGTCTCCAAGAAATATGGGACTATGTGAAAAGATCTAATCTATGTTTGATTGGTGTACCTGAATGCAATGAAGAGAATGAATCGAAGCTGGAAAATACTCTTCATGATATTATTCAGAAAAACTTTCCCAACCTAGCAAGGCAGGACAATATTCAACTCCAGGTAATACATAGAACACCACAAAGATATTCCTCAAGAAGAGCAACCCCAAGGCACATAATTGTTAGATTCACCAGGGTTGAAATGAAGGAGGAAATACTAAGGGCAACCAGAGAGAAAGGTCAGGTTACCCACAAAGGAAGCCTATCAGACTCACAGCAGATCTCTTAGCAGAAACCCTACAAGCCAGAAGAGAGTGGGGGCCAATATTTAACATCCTTAAAGAAAAGAACTTTGAACCCAGAATTTCATATCCAGCCAAACTAAGCTTTACAACTGAAGGAAAAATAAAATCTTTTGTGAATAAGAAAGTACTCAGAGATTTCATTACCACCAGGCCTGGTTTACAAGAGCTTCTGAAAGAAGCATTACACATAGAAAGGAACAACCAGAATTAGCCTTTCTAAGAATATACCAAAAAGTAAAGAGTATCAACATACGCCCCCAATCAAAGGATATAGCCAAAATCCATCAGTATGCTGCATCCAGACCCCTCTTACATGCAAGGATATATAAAGAGTCAAAACAAAGGGATGGAGAAAGATTTGTCAACCATATGGAGAGCAAAAATAAATAAATAAAAAGAAGAGGTTGCAATCCTCGCCTCTGATGGAATGGATTTTAAAGCAACAAAGATCAAAAGAGGACATAATGGTAAAAGGATCACCATAAAAAAAGAGCTGACGATCCTGGATGTATCCACCCAATACAGGATACATAAGACTTGTAAAGAGACTTGGACTCTGACACAGTAGTAGTGGGAGATTTCAACATCAATATTAGATAGATCAATGAGACAGAAAATTAATAAGGATATCCTGGACTTGAACTCAGATCTAGAAAAAGTAAACTTAATAAATATTTATAGAACTCTCCACTTAAAACACACAAAATATGCACTCTTATCAATACCACATCACACCTACTCACAGGTTTAAATGAAATATTGGTTGGCCATTATTAAGCACGATTGATGGTATAAGGGAGATTTTCTTTTTTTTTTTTTTTGTTAAGATTAAAATTTTTAAATCCTATTTTTATTTTTAATTAAAAATATCCCCCCATATGAAATTAAATATGTATGACATGGTGTCCTCCAGTTTAAGGGAGATTTTCAATACCCATTTTTAGACTGCATTATAGCCTGGGCAACTAAATAACACTCCCGTTCTCTCTCCCTCCTCCTCTTCCTCTTTTTTCCTCTTATTCATTCCTTTTTTTCTCTTTCTTTCATTCTCTCTTTCTTTCTTTCAAAAAAAATTTGTCGCAGCGTATTCATGGATAAACATTTGAATGAATAGATAAAATTTTTGATTGATTTGTGAATACTTTTTATAAACTAGAATCTCTTTTGGGGCTAAATTATAGAAAAGGTGATAATTAACATATCATACATAAGTTTGAAAAAGCAAGAGATTAAAGAGCAGTGAAACTACATGCTTTGTGTGTGTGTGTTATGGAGGAGAACATGTTGGAGATTTATGGTAACACCTCTACCTCTTTCTAAGTTATTGAAAATATGGCTAGCTTTGTTTAGATCAGCATCACGAGATGGCACATTGCTGATATTACAACTAGGTAGAGTATTTTTTAAATACTGACTCATAAAATTTGCCACCACTTGCTCATAGTAAAAATACTTGGACATTTTTCATACCTGCATATCCCAACACAGTTGGGATGAATGCTGTTTTTCATCATTTATATATCTTAGCAAAGATACATATAATTTCCCAGATCATTTCTGTTTCATGGGTCTCTAGCACTCCTGTCACCTGATTTGCCTTTACTGAAAATATCCATAGCATTCCATTAATCATCTGGTGATTGATATACATTACTGTGAAGATTCATCACAACCTGTCACACAATTTTCTTTGATTTTTTTATATAAAAGGCATCATATAGAAAATATATGTCACCTTGTATCCCTTTAATTTTTTTTACAAAATCCATACTGTATCAATGGTGTATGGTTGTAGCATTGTACATTTTATCCAACACTGGGAAGGAGTTTTAATAAGACTCCTGTTTTGCTTAAAAGTGTAACATTGTAGCAATATTTCCAACACTGTGTTTCTCCTAAACATTATTTTATCTTAGTAACTTCTGTGAGATCCTCGATGAAGAGTTTATTATCTATTAATTAGACTTGTAACAATTACAAAAAGCTTGATTTGTATATACAGTCTTTGTATGAATCACCTATTCTTCATGGAGGGTTACTTTACACTAAAACACAAAAAGCAAAATCAAAACCAAACAAAAGCAGCTCAATGGAGTTCATCTATTTATTATCTAATTTTAGATTTTAGCCACTCTTCTCTTAGAGAGAGGTTGTTTCTACCCCTCTATAACAAAAATAAATTGATGAAATTGTGGTTTTCAGATTTTGACCTTTTCAGTAGTTTTAGTAATGTATTTCTGATAAATATAGACACGTTCATTTAAAGATAAATCTGTTATCAATAATATGTGAGTTAGCAAGACAGTCTGAGGATAATTCAAAGCACACAATATGGATATATTTTACCCTTCTTAAACTTCTCACTCAATGTATAGATATAAGGCATCATGACAAATAAAGTATATGAACCATTCAGTATGTCTTCATATTCAAAATAAATATTTCCTATAATAATATCAGCACATACAGCAATACTTACACACATAGGTTATATAAGATTTCTTATACATCTAATGACATAGATATGTTAACATGTATTTAGCATATGATTGTTAAAGAAAATATGTGTGTAGCTTGTATATATACAAATATAGACATATGTATGTGTGTACATATGTGTGCGTGTATTGTCAGATACTTTCAGTTTCGTAGTATCAGTCCAATAAAAGAAATGCTTTAAATAATGACATGTTCTATACATAAGAAATCTCATATTGGTAGAAAAAATGTGGTCACTAAATGGTACTGACATTAACTATGATACTAGTGCCAATTTAAAATACTTTTTAGAACTTTCATAATAGATGAAGTGGGGCCTAATTTACACGGTGAACTTAAAAATCTTCAGCAACAGCAAAACAAAATGTACATTCTGATGGGCAGCACTTTTATCCCTAAGAGAAGAGAAACATATGATGTAAGCTCTATTATTGCTCAAGCCTACTATCTAGTAAGAGATTCCAGGCAGGAGCACAGGGATGAATCATTGCATTGTTTTCCCTGTTGAGAAGACAGTGTTCTGAGTTTGGGACACAGTGTGTCCTGGAATTCACACAGTGGGGTAGCAGAAAGGACAGAGTCCTGTACAGAGGACAATTTCACAGAGAGAAAGAAAAATAGCTCTGGAGATCTTCAGTGCTTTCTGTTGGAGATTTCAGCTAATTATTGCTTAGTGCATGTATGTGTGGAAACAATGCACGGCCATAGAAATAACCACTGGGATGCAAGAAGTGTTACTTTGTGTGGCCAAAACAGCCTTAAACTAAAGGCTGCTCCGAACTCACCTAACAAAGCTTAAAAGCAAACCTCAAAGGAACAAAATTTTTTTCAAGTAACTTGGTGTCTCAGAAGAGAGACTGCACATACTTAAAGGAATTAGAAAAGTACAGCATTCAAAGTATAAAAATTACAATGTCTGGCATAAAATAAAAAATCATGGCAAATGCAAGGTGAAAAAAATAACCCATAATAAAGAAAAACAGGAGCAGTATTAAAAGAAACATACCATTGATGACACAGATGGTGGTAGCAGACAGGAACACTACCCAATCCTTTATATTATGTGCACTGCGTATGTATTTAGAAGAAACAGAAAAGCACAAGCACAACAAGGAGAGATGTAGATGATATAAAACAGAGCTCATAAATATTATATATATTTAGAAAACAACATTATCAATATTGAAAAAGATTGGATAGGATTAGTAGCATAGTGGAGACTGCAGAAAAAGCCTAGCGAAATCAAGACATAGCACCATAATCTATCCTAAGGTTAGGTGCTGTGATTTCTTTGAGGGAGTAGATACCCAGAAGTGGGATTGCTGTATTGATGGGTATGTTTAGTTCTTTGAAAAATCTTTTATTTTTTTGAGACAGATTCTCACTCTTTTGCCCAGGCTAGGGTGCAATGGCATGTTCTTGGCCCACTGCATCCTCCGCCTCCCAGGTTCAAGCAATTCTCCTGCCTCAGCCTCCTGAGTAGCTGGGATTACAGGCATGTGCCACCACACCTGGCTAATGTTTGTACTTTTAGTAGAAACGGGGTTCACCACGTTGGTTGTTCAGGCTGGTCTTGAACTCCTGACATTGAGATCTGCCCACCTCAGCCTTCCAAATTGGTGGGATGACAAGCATGAGCCACCGTGCCAGACGAAAAATATTTGTACTGTTTCCTGCTTTAGGCTGGAAAAAGATGGATATATCCTTTGAGCTGCTCTCTGTCTTTTCCATGCTCTGAATATATGGTGGACAAAGGCTCAGAATGGGACTTTTATTTATTCTGGTAGATAGACCAAGAAGCATAGAGAAGTAATGTTTTCAAAATATTCTGTGTTTCTTCATAGTATATTTTTCTGCAATAGAATATTTTATGGAGATTTGCATAAAAACATACTGAAGGACAAGTGTAATGACTATAGTTAACATTTGTTTAATAGGTAGTATATGTCACGCATTGTTACAAGCATATCATATGATACTGTACCATCTCCTGTGGGGTATTTTGCTTCTTGCTTAAAAAAAATAATTTGTCTATCATTTCTTTTTGTTAAAAAATGTATTTATTATACTTAAATTCTGGGGTATTGTGAAGATCCTGCAGGTTTGTTACATAGATGCACACGTGCCATGGTGGTGGTTTGCTGCATCCATAGCCCCATCATCTACATTAGGTATTTCTCCTAATACTATCCCTCCCCTAGATTGCTATACTGCTTAGGCACTGGGCACTAATTACATCACTGATTATAACAATATTTATCATGTACCGAGCACTCAGCCTTCCTAATTTATTTAATTCTCACCAGATGTGGATTAAAGCAACCAACACTAAATATGTGTATTAGTTCACTTGTGCTGTCATAATTCTTCAAATTAAATGTCATCAACATCTCACTAGCTTTCAATACAAAAATCTGTGGTGTCTTTTACATATGCTATAGCAGCATGCTCTAGACCTGGGTTCTGATCTGTTCCACATACTCTCTTAATTCAGGAAACAGGCTGCAGGAAAATATCCCATCTGGGGTGTGATGTTTGAAAGCTTCCATGATAAAATATAAAACGTAATTTTAAAAGAAGACAAATACTAGAGAATAGTGTAATAAAATCCCGTGTGTATATCACCCAGCTTTAATACTTATCAATACTTTGCCCTTCCAATTCTCATATTTTAAGTATCACACTTAATCTGTTTTCTAGTAGGGAATTTTGACTTTGTGTTCGATACCAAAACATTTAAAATTTTAGATTTAAAAATAGCTGATCCATAGGATGTATGACTCCCTCAAAGCCTTGAAACAATGCAGTCAATACTTAACTCATGACCACTTGTATGACTTCAGAGCAGTATGGATTAATAGCATGATATCGGTGTTCACAGAGTGAATTCAATCATGTGGCATATGCTATCACCATATATCTGACCTTGTTATAATAAATTTTTAAAAGGAAGAGCTTCATAATATAATTTGGCTCATTCTTTCAGATATCTGTTTGCAGTTCTCGTAGTTTTGTGATGTAAAAGTAAATTTTACCTCAAGATGTACATTTTAGATCTGACTATTTCCTTGACTTCTTTATCTTTTGGTGATTATTTTTTATTTTTATAGATTTAGGAGGTACAACTAATGTTTTGCTACATCGATGTATTGCATGATGGTGAAACCTGGACTTTTATATTAACCATCAGCTTGATAATGTACCTTGACATGGAGTCACATGAAATGTTTTATTGTTTATTATAGCAATTATCTCTTCCCATAGTAGTTCTTAGTCCTGATTGTATTTTTTCTTTTACTAAATATACTACGTATTGGCCATGAAAAAATACTATGAATTATTTGCATGTGGTTCATGTGATCAAGAGAAAAGTCTAGCAGCAATGTACACTGTCAATTAAACAGAGTACTGGAAAGTTATTATTTTGCTTTGAGATGGGCTACGTGTAGAATGCTTTTGGAAATCACAATGAAATAGATGTATATGTGAAATTCATATTTATGGCTTAGATATGCATATCAATAGCTTTGTGCAAATTTATTATGTTCTTTACAGATGCTAAACCCTTTACAATATTCAGTCATTTAATCTGAATATCCAGGCACAGCCAGAATATAAGCCTGTCAATTCTGGTTCGGCAGTTTATGGTCCTAACTATTATATCACATTAAAGTAGGCAGGAAGCATGTGCAATAATATAAATACTCAGGTCACATTTTGAATCTCAGCATTTTGACAACTGTCATTGGACCCACCTACTCTCGTTTTACATTTAAAAATAAAAACATCTGAAAGGTTTATTCTACTTAAAGCTTTTTTGTCATAATGTTTTAATTTTAAATATCCATTTTAAAGTATTAAATATGGAATATGGAATAGACTATATACATGTATTAAAATGTGGGTACTTACAGTAAAATATAAATGTATACAGCCATACTATAATTTTATGTAGATGTAACAATCGACTAATGTAGATAACATTTTATATTTAAGGCGTCTGTGACAGAATCCTAGAAATATTTCTTTTCTCTTTTCTTTCATCAACACTCTCCCATTTGGTTATTTACTAAAAACATTGTCAATTCCACCTTAACATATTTCTGGAATCTGCTCACTCCTTTCCATTTTCACGAACATTACCTTTCCCAGCATGTCATCAGTGTAATGTATTCCCAGTTGTTCTCCCTCCTCCATCATCTTAGTCTGCTCAGGCTACTGTAACAAAACACCATAAAGTGGCTTATAAACCTCAGAAAATTATTTCTCACAGTACTAGAGACTGGGAAGTCCAAAATCAAGGTGATTACAGGATGGATTTGGTGTGTGCTGAGGGCTCATTTTCTCATCAATGCTATTTTCTTATGTTCTTATATGGTGGAAGGAGCTAGCTGGCTTTCCATGGGCTCTTTTATAGGGCACTAATTATAATAATGAGGGTTTTTCCCTCATGATCTAAACAGCTCCAAAGAAAACAACCTCCAAATATCCTCACAATGGGGCTTAGGATTTCAACATATGAACTTTGAGGAGATACAGATATTCAGATCATAGCATCCTCTCTAATTTATTTTTCCCCCACAGCATGAGTGATGTTTTAAAATCACAAGTGTATCCACCTTAGTCCTCTGCCCAAAACCTATGCTGTCCTTTTCCAGCTGTTCATAAAACACCCAATAATAATAAATTGGTATTTACTTTTTAACAGTGTTATTTACATGTAATTAATATAGAAAAAAATTAACCCATTAAACTGTACAATTAAAAGCTTTTATTTCTGGAGTTGTTCGACCATAAACACGATCAATTTTGGATCATTTAATCACCACTTTTTGGTCATTACCCCCCAGTCTCCTCACCACCACCTCCCATGCCCTTGCCTGACCTAGGTAAATATTACCATACTTTTTGTATCTACAGATTTGCCTATTTTGGAAATTTCAAAGAAATTGAATTATTCAATATTTGTGCCTTGTTACCAGCTTTTTCCTCTTACTGTAACATTTTCATTGTTCATCCATGTTGAAGCATGTGCGAGTACTCTGTTTCTTTGTTTTTTTGCTAAATAATATTTCTTTGTATGTACATAACACTTCTTTTTCAATCTATTCACCAGTGAGTAGGCATTTTGGTTGATTTCACTTCTTGGCATTATTAATAATGCTGTTGCTAGCATTTATATACAAAGTTTTATGTGGACATACATCTTCATTTCTCTTTGGAATGCAGTTGCAACTCCCTGTTTAACAATTGGAGGAACTATCAAATGTTTTATCCAAAACACCTGCACCATTTTACATTCCCACTCACAGGGCATGAGGGTTCCAGTTTCTTCACATCCTAGACAACAATTGTTATTTTCTGCCTTTTTCATCACAGCCCAGTGAATACAAAATGGTACCATGGTTTCGATTTAAATGTCCTTCATGGCTAATGATTTTTAGCATCTTCTCATGATCTTATAGGTCTTTCTTTTGCTTTGGTACTTTTTACTGTAATCTTGTTGATTTCTCTAGCTTTTTCATATCTTACCCCTTTTACCTCATATTTAATTTGATAGCTCCAGTGAGCTACATTAAACTCTTTGAACATATTTTTTCCCTTCAATTCAAGCCCACATAGTTCCCATTTCCTTCCTACTTTTCCTACTTTGTTCTTGGTGAGGGCTGATTTTGTAGGGGTACAACCTGTGCAACTGAACAGGTTCCACACTCTGAAGGACACCAAGTTTGGGCTAATATGCCACAGTTAGTATATTATCATTATAATAGTTTTTGATTAGAAACTCCCACATTTTATTTTGCGCTTGGCCCCTAAAATTACATAGCCAGTGCAGTTCCTGACTTATCATTATGACTTGTCCTTCCATTTAGACATAAATACCTACAAGAAACTCTTCCTTGCCTTTGTCTACCAACTTAGTTTCCTTTCTGAATGTCATCTATTTCAGCATGCATTATACTTTGTCATTCTTTCCTCTGATCCCTATGACCGCAGAGGCCAAGGGCTTTGCTTTTCTTACCCATTTTTTATATGTAAAAGTAAACATGCTAACTTATTCATTCCCATTAAAGAATCAAAAATAAATGTTTTGGGTCTACTGTTTGAAACCAAATATTGTACATGCCATCAAATGTTTACAACATCTTATTTGGTGTTTGAAATCCTCATTTTAAAAAGAATAAATTATTTTAAAAATAAAAATTACAGAAGCCACTAATAAAATAAACACATTTAGTAGGTAAAAATGCTCACTTTTCAATTTGATTGCATGTATTTTTCAATCCCCAGAACCCAGCAAAGTAGTCTATTACATAGCTGTGGTACATACATAGTTTAATCTCAGAGTTGGTACTCAGGTGGCAAATCACATATCAAAAATAATCAAACATGAAGTCCAGGGCAAGACAACTTGGGCATTCAGCTGCTACTGCTCATAAGCTGTGGGATGTCGGCTAGTTATTGAATATTTCTGTCTTAATTTCCTCATCTTAAAATGGAAAAGATACTACCCTCAACCTCATAATGGTTCATGGAGATTAAATAAGCTAGTAAATATAAAGCTTTTTGAACGTTTTCTAACAAGTATAATTTATCATATATATTGCCTTTTTAAAATTATTACATTCAATTCCTCTTTGTTGAATAAATTTTTGTTTGTATCATCAAAGAAAAGAAAAAGGCACCAGGACCTAATAAGGAAACTACGTAAGTGAAAAACTTTGATTGCATAGATTTATCTTTTTGACATCATTTACACTGCTAGGTGAAAGGGTAATTGTACAAGAGGTTAGCTCACAAAATTGAAATAAAAAGATTGGAAAGCTGGGAGCAAACCCAGAGGAAATATCATTATTGCTATTAGCAAGTATAATAATCTTACAGGGAGGGAAAAGATTGTTTCTGTTTGAATTTCTTTGTATGACTGTAGAAACTGGTGGATTTAATAAAATATTAAAAGCATTTTGAGACATTAGTTTGGATAAATTAATTCTAACAACCTTTGGAGAATGTTGGTATTTCTGTCTACATATTTAGCAGTTATGCATTGTCTTTACCTCCAAGTACCTGAAGTTGAGTTTACTTATTCAATAGAGAAATAATGCCATCAGGAACGAGGCAAACAGAATATCTAATGCGGGGGTGCGTATTATTTTGCATATCTGCATTTATCTTGAATTCTGTTTCTGGTGCCTATTTACCTGTCCATCATCAGGAGAACCACATGTCCTCACTCTCTTCTGTGCACATTCTTGTTTCTCACTTTTTTCTTATGTCCTCTTAGGGCATCTCCCTGGAATTCTCTCCTCAACACTACCCTTCTTTCACTATTTTCAGATCGCAAACCACACTTTGGCTTGTCAGGAAACACACTGACCCCATCCTCCTCCGCTTACTTCTAGAAAGATAGTATAGTCTGTCTACATGGTACTTTTCACATTTATTTGTATTGTACTGTAAAATTAATATCTATCTTGTTTGTTGAACTTTAATGCCACTAAGAGTAGAAACCATTACAGTTTGCTCAACACCGCATCCCAGTGCCTGGCTGCTTATTGTAAAATAAATGCTCGGCCGGGTGCGGTGGCTCACGCCTGTAATCCCAGCACTTTGGGAGTCCGAGGCGGGTGGATCACGAGGTCAAGAGATTGAGACCATCCTGATCAACGTGGTGAAACCCCGTTTCTACTAAAAATACAAAAAATTAGCTGGGCATGGTGGCGCACGCCTGTAATCCCAGCTACTTGGGAGGCTGAGGCAGAATTGCCTGAACCCAGGAGGTGGAGGTTGCAGTGAGCTGAGATGGCGCCATTGCACTCCAGCCTGGGTAACAAGAGCGAAACTCCATCTCAAAAAAATAAATAAATAAAATAAAATAAAAAATAAATACTCACGCACACACAAACACACACGCACGCATACACACATGCACTGACACAAAATAATTGTTGAGTGGTTAAGTGACATGATCCGTCAGTCTCCCAAAAGGCGAAAGGAGTTAATGACTCTAAAAATGTTTCATGACACAGTGGAAAGAAAACAAAGTTATGGAATATGGACCACCTCAAATGTGCTATGAACTATAACTGGATTCTGCATTTGGCAATAAATGTCTAGTCAGGTGAGGTCACAAAAAGTAACTTATAAACATGACACACTATATAATTTGAATTATGAGCATTAGAAGAAATACCTTATATGGATGATGAGGTGATGGATGTAGCGAACCACTGTGGCAGGAGCATACCTATGTAACAAACCTGCATGATCTGCATATGTATCCCAGAACTTAAAGTAGTAATAATAAAAAAAAAATCAAAAAGAAAATTGTCAACAAAAACTTTAAGTTGGAAATAAATTCAAGAAGTGTTTATCGTGTTTATCACATGGCTATTTGATTAAGGGATTTTTGAAAGGACAATAAATTAAAAATAATCATATCATAAAAATATTGAAATACCATTTAAATAAGCAGTTCTTAAACTGACCTTCTGAAAAGGCAAATAACATAGCAATAAATTAAATTTCAGAGTCCGTTTTTGTAAAAGATGGAATAATAAGGTACAGTCAGACACTTTGCTTTCTAATCATCTTTCTTAATTCAGTGATAGAACTTGGAAATACTAGATAGACAGCTAAAATGCCCATTAACCTGTCTCAGTCAAATATCAGATGTCTTAAATGAATCTTCAGTAGGTGTTGAATCAGAGCCAAGTTATAAGCGAATTTTCTTTCAGATATTTGCAATGTTTTTCTGTAGCACAAAGAGAGACCTGTCCTCTAGAATTTCAGAAACAAAAAAAGGAGTTGGACTTTTAGTGCAAGTATTTGACTGAGATGCACATTCTGCGTCATTACAGAGCCAATGATGAATGTGAGAATGGTTTCTAATTTTCCTAGGAATCACACACTTGGCCACAGCATTTAGTTTTCCAGAATTTATGTTAATAATTTCAGGTATATTGATAATAACTTTTAAATACCAACATTTGTACTAAGAGCATGCTGATACTGTATACAACAATAGTTTTTCACAAATGAAAACCACATTATGTATAATAAAGTAAACAAGAGAACATTTTTATTTTCAAGTGAAGATCATGTAACTTTAAAATTTACTTTTTGATACTGTGAAATAATTATTTTTCTTATAAAAATGAATAATTTGTGTTATTAATAATATATCTTGTTACATTCCAATAAAGGTAATTAAGTGTAAGTTTTTAACTCATAGTAAATAATTGATGAAGAACTATCTTTTCTTTACTCAACTACATGTAAATTTCACTATCACAGAATTTGCTTTATAAAATATTAGAATATAATATTTCTGTCCTAGAGGTTTACGTGACTTTTACATGAAGTACCATAAGTATTTTCTCACATTTGTTCAACTATAATATAACACTGTGGGATGAAATCTGAAGTTCCAATAAGACTTTACTAAAAGCAACCTATTCCAAGAAAATTATGTAGTTCAAATAAGTCAGTTATTTATTTAGGCAATCAGAGACAGTTTTTAATATAATATGAAAATTTGCGAGTAATTCAAAGGATAGAAAGTAGAATGTTGCCATGTGAATACAGAGAGAAAAAAAGGAGAAATGTGTAAGCCAGGTCTGTGAAGAGTTATTATGCCAAGCACAGGATATTGTGGACAGTATTAGTAATTCAAAATAATTGGAATTTACAGTATCCAAATTGTAAAGTGTGCTTGGATGGAAAGGACCATGAGAGGTCCTTAAACAACAGGTTAAGTGATTGTGTTTTCTTTGGAGGCATTGCAATGCTTTTATCATTACACAGCCAGGGTACATGAAACCTTCATGAAGTTATGGAATGTAAAACGTGTGCTTTTTAAAAAACCTTATTCTTAGCTGTACAAGAAATACTTTCTACATCGGAAAGGGTTTCATTTTTCTTTTTGCCAGAGAAACATAGAAAGCAACATAATGTTATGTGTTTGGTCACCATTTTGCACACACAAGCATAAAAATCTTTCTTTTTCCTGAATTGATGTAAACAGAGCCCAGATGGCCGTATCGAAGTCAAAGGGCAGCATGGAAGCTCATCACTGCATATTAAAGATGTGACGTTGTCAGATTCAGGGAGATATGACTGTGAAGCTGCAAGTAGAATTGGAGGGCACCAAAAGAGCATGTACCTGGATATTGAATGTAAGTTACTTTCCTTTTGTACTTTCATGAAAAGAATGTTGTGTGCTTTGAAAAAGATGATTTTTATAGAAAAAAAAATACAAATGTAGTTTATATTTCAGTATTAATGCATAGCTTTAGGAGAAATAAAGTAACCAGTCAGATATTGGAGACATCTAGTGGATATTACAGGACATTTCACAGTGCTGTACATTTAATCATTTTGGCATTGCTTTTCCTGAAAATGGTGACTTTTTTTTTGCAGCATTTACTCCAAACACAGTATCAACTGAAAAAGATTATCAGTAATTGGTCAGTATCACTATAGATTTTTTAATTTATTTATAATATTTATGACTATGTCTTAGATAGGTGGTGTTCACATTTCTTATTCAAATTGTTTTGTTAGGTTATTTTACATTTTCATAAACTATAAATAGTATTTTAAATGCAGTGAAATATACTAACAGCATATCTTATCAAAATAGTGTTTATTGTCTGTCTGGAAAATGAAAGGACCATAACAAGGATAGTTTTTAAATAAATTTAAAAATGCACATAACTGTGTGAGATTGCGCGGGTGGCTAATGCAAGTCACGATTTCACAAAAACCCTTTGGTCATTGCATGGAATTTAAAAATGATTTGGTGCACACGCTATTTAAAAAAGAAACTTAACATCGTTCTCAATAAATATTTATGAAGCACCAATGTTGGAGTCTCTCTGATGCTTGAAAGGGCATAGCTGTTCTTAGTGAAATGTATAAGACATTCTCATTGACAAAATATTTCTATTGGAGCATGTCTAGTACATTAATATTGATAGAATGCAATGGTAGCTGTGATACAAGATGCATTTTCTTATCAAGAATGGCTTTAGAAAGAAAATATTTCTCAAGCATAGACATAAGTTATCCATATTACTTTACATTTTTATAGACTGTGCTTGTCAAGAAATTCATGGAAAGACCAGTCAGAAACTAATACAAGAGAAAAGGATTATGAAAGGTAGTCAATAATAGAAGGCAATAAGATTTGGTCACAAATTACTGTCTTCAGTTGCTGATGTCAGGCAGCTTCTAAGAAAGCCACTTTTTTCTAACATACTCCTAAAAACCAGATAAACAAAGAGCAATGATATTATCCAGAACACACAAAGGAGGAAGCGATGCCAGTAACTTACTTAACCTCTTTCCCCTAATAATTTTTTCTACTTTTTTTCCAGTTTCACAATATATTTCTTTTTCAGACCAACAACTTTATTAACAAATTATAAACACATAACAGGCTTGCAGTACATTTGTTTATGTCTTAATTAAAATCTGTATATTTAAGCCAGTATTTACTTTATGATTTTTTTTTCATTTTTCAAAATGTGAATCTAAATAAAGAAAGGAAAAATTAAAAATGCCAAGATCTGATTTATATGAGAACTGTCCAACCATTTTGAAGGGACAATTCTCAGATACTCCTGGCCTTTTCCACTGTCCTACAAAAGTGCTAGGCAACATATTATCTTAATGAAACTATATTTAGCACTTTTATTCTTTGTGTTTCATTAATATTTTAGAACATTTGATATATCATAGGATTAGTACTAAATCTCTGTTGCAGGTACTCAGAAAAGTGGAATTTATGAGAAAGGAGCATTGTAGATATTTTCAAAACATAGGAAGGCAGAGTGGCTCATACACTAGTACTAGACTAATAGGACTAGCTAATATGCCAATTAATAGTGTGTTATGTGTCCCTGGATCCTCAATTTCCTTATTTATAAAATAAGAGGGTTGAAAGAAGAGACTCTTGGGACCTATTCATACTCAAGCATTTAAATATACTTGTATTCAAGTGCATCCACATCCAACAAAGATGTCCTAGGATTTCTGAATTATTCTCCATGCATGACATCATGGGCATTTGTATGAAACAAATGAAAACCGAAAATAAGATTATAATTTATGTATATATGTTTGTATTGTCAAACCGCATTGAAAATAAATAGCTGTTTTTCGTTTTCTGGATAAAAATACTGCCCATGTAACATTGGCAGTATTTTTATCTTCTTTATGTGGCAACGTTGTTGTGGTAATAGAATGTTTCTTTCTTTTTTGGGACGGAGTTTTGATCTGTTGCCAGGCTGGAGCGCAGTGGCAAGTTCTCGGCTCACTGCAACTTCAGCCTCCCAGGTTCAAGCAGTTCTCCTGACTCAGCTTTCTGAGTAGCTTGGACTACAGGTGTGCGCCACCATGCCCACCTAATTTAAAGTCGGGACTTCAACATGTTGGCCAGAATGATATTGATCTCTTGACCTCATGATCCACCCTCCTCGGCCTCCCAAAGTGCTGAGATTACAGGTGTGAGCCACCACGCCCAGCTGAAAATATTTTTAAAACCATGCTAAGTCCACCTTAAGTTTCAGGTTTTGTTCTGAGTGATAATGGAAACAAGATAAATAAAACGTAGCTCCTCCATTATTAGAAGTCTACCATCAATAGGTGTTTAAATCAAACCACAGCATGTATTCAGATTTCAAAGTGATGATGAAGACAATATCAAGATAATTGTAAATTCTGATATATAATTACCTGAGATATTTAATTATTGGTTTTAGCTAGGTAGAAAATAATGTAATAAACAAACATTTGTATATTGCAATCTGAATTATTTGCTCTTCGAATCTTTTAATAACATGCATTAATAACTTTAATACAAAAATGTGCATTGGATACTTAATTTTTTCAAGGATTGATTTCTAACAAAGTACAAGTTGCTTTTGATCATGATGCAGTCCCCTTTTATAGGTTTAAATATTGTTTTTATGTTTCTGTTTAATTATTCTGAGGTAAATGTGCAGACTAAAGCTCACCAGAAAATTATGTAGTTTATCTTATTTAAACAGGGGTGAAGGACTTGTTTTGTAAAAAACTGTTTTGAGGATTCTTTGAGTATCCCCTGGGATTATTATTGCCACTGTGTTGTTGAGAGGGTAGGTTAATATAGTTTTTAAAAAAAGTTGTTTTTAAAAAACTACTTTTTGTTTTCACTAAACTCTGATTATTTTCCTGCAAATCTTATTGAAAATGATTTGAATGGCTCTTAAACACTTGTTCTATTTTCCCTGTTTTTTCTAAATTAAAACATTAAAATTTGTTCTACTTGAGTAAGAATAATTAGAAAAATAAATATAATCTTTTAAGACATCATTTAAACATATTGAAATACAATAAAAGACCATATATAATGTCAAATCTGATGAGTGTTGACCTATGTATATGCCCCTAAATCTATCATACTCATCACGTAAACATTTAAGTCACCCTCAAGAGTTTTCTCAAGTCGCTTTAAAATCTATCCTTCCTTTTTACATGTATCCCTAGGTATCCATTTAGCTACTTTTGATTATTATAATTTAGTTTACATTTACATGTAAAAATGTACATACTTGGAATCATGCAGTGTTTTTATTTTATTATCTTTGAAATATATTTATTTACTTTAATTTAGGTATAGTTGACAAAAATTACATATTTAAGGTGTGCAAATGTGATGCTTTAAAAATATATCATTAATATCATTTTTCATTGGCAAATAATAATTGTATACATTTATGGGGTACAATGTGATTTTTGATATATGTATAGTGTTAAATAATTCAGTTAATCTCATTAACATATCCATTACCTCACATCATTTTTTATGGTGAGACATTTAAAATTTACTCTTAGTTACTTTGAAAAGTACATTATTATTGACTGTACTTTTATTCAAATGTGCAATATATCTCAAAACCTATTTCTCCTGTCCACCTTCCTGTCTACCCTTTGATCAACAACTCCCCATTTCCTTCATTCCCATGCACCCACCCATCCTCTGCTAACATCAGTTTACTCTCTATTTTTACGAGTTAAACTTTATATGCTTCAACAGGTAAGAAAGATTATCAGGTAGTTGTCTTTCAGTGTTTGACTTATTCCACCGAACATGATGTTCTCTAGATCTATCCGTGACATGCAAATGACAAGATATATCATTTTTTAAATTCTGAATAGTATTCCACTATGTATATATACCACATTTCCTTTATCCTTTCATTCATTGATGGACATTTGGGTTGATTTCATATCTAGGTTGTTGTGTATAATGCTGTCATGAACTTGAGACTGCAGATATCTCTACCAGGTGCAGATTTCTTTTCCTTTGGGTATATACCAGACAAAGGATTCCTGAATTATATGGTGGTTCTACTTTTCTTTTTGTGAGGAACTTTTATACCACTTTCTATAATGGCCGTGCTAATTTACATTCCCAACAGCAGTGATCCTTTTTATCTGCTTCCTCTTCAGCACTTGCTGTTTTTTCATCTCTTTGAATAAAGCCATTCGAATGAAGTAATTTCTCACTGCAGTTTCAATTTGCATTCCCCTAATGATTAGTGATGTGGAGCATTTTTTTTATGTACTTCTTGGCCATTTGTATGTTTTCTTTAGAGAAATATCTGTTCAAGATAATTTGCCCATTTTAAAATCAGATTGTTCTTTGGGTATTTTGGATATTAACCCTTTATCAGATATGTGGTTTGCAAATATTTTCTCGAATTATTTGAATTGTCTCTGCTGAGCTTTCATGGCTGACATACATTGGCATCTATACGTGTGCATCAGTAATTTATAGGACTTGTTCCTGTTATTACATCATACAGATGTAACTTTATCTAGTACCTATTAATGGACAAGTAGGTTTATTTGTACCTCCTGAAATGGACATTTTTAGTTGTTTTTAGTTATTGACTATTATGACAAAAAAGTCTGTGAAGATTTTTTTGAAGATTGTGTGGAGATTATATATATATATATATATATATATATATATATATATATATATACACCATCTTCTAGAATAAACATCTTTCTTTGATTTCTTAAGGTAGATTTTTCAAAAGTGAAGAATTTAAATTTTACTGTAGTACAGTTTATTAAAAGGATCAAATTGGATTTGTATATGTTATAGTGTTAGAATTGTTTCCAAAAAAAAAACCACCATATTTTCTATGTGAAAGCCATGACAGTTTATGTCTTTGCTTTCTTTTTAAAGTTTTGTAGATTTTGGTTTTACCTTAAGGTCTGTGATTCACTTTGAGTTCATTTTTGTGGAGTAGGTGTTCATTATTTTTTCATGTTTATATCTAGTTGATGAAGCACTAGTTAATAGAAAGGTTGTTTCTTTTTCTAGCTATGAGTTTGACAAAATTGTTGATCTTTTCAGAGCGTTAGCTTTCTGTTTTGTTAATTCATATTTTCTATATTCTATCATTTTTCCAGTTTGATGATTCCTGCTTTATCTTAATTATTTTCTTTATTTTATGTATTTTGAATTCACCTTCTTGTTACATATTTTTATATGGAATCTTAGTTTATGTATTTTAGATAATACTTATTTTCTAATAGAACCATATAACTTCAGATTTTCACTAAGCAGTGATTTAAATGAACACTACCCCGCCATATTGCAGTATGTTGCATTTTTGTCGTGATTTAGCTACAAATATAATTTTCTTTTTGATTTAATCTTTGGCTCAAAGTTATTTATAAGAATCTGTTTAACTTTCAGATATTTGGACTTTTTCTAGATATTTTTCTATTTTTGATCTCTAATTTAGTTCAGTTGTGCTCAGAAAACACTGTATTTTAAATTTTTATTTTTATTAAGATTTGATTTACATCCAATCATATGAACTATTTTGATTAATAGACAATTGTACATGAAAAGCATATGTATTCTGTAGTTGGTTGTTGTGTTTTAATGTCAGTTAGATCAAACAAAATTATAGTATTTGTATTAGTCAGGGTTTTATAGGGGGACAGAACTAATAGTATATATATATGGGTATATATATATATGTATATGTATATATACCACTATATATATGTATATGTGTATATATACGTATATATATATATATATATATACACGTGTATATATACGTGTATATATACACACATATATATAAAATATATATACACATATATATGAGTATATATATGTATATATGTGTGTGTGTGTGTGTGTATATATATATATATCTTATTATATATATATAGGGGAGTTTATTAAGTTTATTAACTCACACTATTACAAGGTGCCACAGTAGGCCTTCTTCAAGCTGATGTGCAAAAAGCCAATCCAAATCCCACAGCTGAAGAACCTGGAGTCCAATGTTCAAGGACAGGAAGCATCCAGCATGGAAGAAAGATGTAGGCTGGAAGGCTAAGCCAGTCTAATCTTTCCACATTTTTCTGCCTGCCTTATATTCTGGCCATACTGGCGCTGATTAGATGGTGCCCTCAGATAGAGGGTGGGTCTCCCTTTCCCAGGCCGCTGACTTAAATGTTAACTTCCTTTGGCAACACCCTCACAAACACATCCAAGATCAATACTTTGCATTCCTTCAATCCATCAGGTTGACCCTCAGTATTAACCATCACAGTATTATTTTAAACTTCTATCTTTACTAAATTTTTAATATAGCTGTTCTATCAGACTAAGGGGTATTAAAATCTTCTACCATGACTGTGAACTATTTTCTCCCTGCTTTGTTGATCTTTGCATTATGTATTTTGAGGCTTACAATGAGGCACATACACATTTATAATTTGTATGTTGTATTACTTTCCTGTTGCTGCTGTAATCAATTACAAAAGACATAGTTGTATAATAAAAGAAATTTATTGCCTTAGCCACCATTTTGGAAGTCAGAGGTCTGAGATGATTCTTACTGAGCTAAAATCAAGTGTCGGTGGGGCTGTGTTCCTTTGTGGAAGCTCCAGAAATATTCTGTTATCTTGCTTTTTTTCAGCTTCTCAGAGGCTGCCCACAATCCTTGGCTCATGGCTTCCTTCCATTCTCAGAGCCTGCAATGGCAAATCTAGTTGTTCTCACATCATATCACTCTGATTCTGTTTTCTTCTTCACAAGTATATCTCTGTTTTAAACTTTCCTGCAATTAATAATTGTATCTACTTCGATAACTCAAGATAATCTTTTCATGTCAACATCTTTCCCTTAGTCACAGCTAGTAACATGTTCCAAGTTTCTGAAGGTAAGGATGTCAGTATCTTTGGGAGATGATCTATCCCTCCAGTTTGTATCTTTACGAATTTCTCCTTTTATCTGAATAAAATATCTCTCTTTTCCTCTACTGATCTCTCACTTGACATGTCTCAGCTAATAATCCAATATCTATCCTAGCCCTCTCATGCTTTTTGTTTGTATAACATTTTCCATCAATTTCCTTTGAATCTATCTGTGTCTTCATGTGAAATTAAAATGTGTCTTTTTAGGCAGCATATGATAGAATATCGCTTTCTCATTGACTATAAATCTGCCTTATAATTGGAGTGTTTAAGCAAGCAGTCAGCAATTAACAGGGCAGGGAATAAATATTTTACTTTTGTCTGAGCTACATACAGTCTCTGACATATTTTTTTCTTTTGTATACCATGAAAAATATATAAAAGCCATCTTCAACTCTAAGCCACATGTGAGAAAAAGCCCTTGGGCAAGATTGTCCCCATAATTTGCCATCCACTGTTATAGACCATTAAATGTAATGCCAATGTTGATACTGTTTCATCTAGGTCTATGCTTTTTATTTGTCTTCTGTTTTGTCCCTATGTTTATTTCACATTCTGTACCTATATTTGCCTGCCTTCTCTTGTATTGTTTGAAGTTTTAGTATTTATTTGTTAGCAATATTTTTGGTTTTAGTTTTGTTTCATTTTGTTTTTATTTTAAGTGATTCTAAAGGAATTATAAAATACAAACCTATATTTTCAGAGTCTACTTAAAATATACTTGAGTAATATTTTGAAACTTTACAGGAAATATGAAACATTGAAACCATGTGGATTCCCTACACACCCCTTATCTAATTATCTTTTTGATGTCATGCATTGCATCTAAAATTATTAAAAATTCCATTAGGAATTACTATAATTTTTATTTTAAGTAGTTACAAATATTTTAAAGAACTAAAGGGAAAAATATGTTATATGTATTCATCTACATGTGATTTCTTTGTTCTTTATTTTCAAAGATTCCAATTTTTTTTCACCTGAAGAAGTCCTTCTCCATCTCTTGTAGAGCAGATTTTCTGGAGATAATTTTCATTAATTTTTCTTTCATGTGAAAATGTCCACTATGTCTCTTTCCTTCTGTTTCTGAACGAATGTTTTTCCTTGCCCTTGAGAATTCTAGGTTGACAGTTCTTTAAACATGGGGTTTCACTATCTTCTAGTCTCCTATGTTTTCAAAGAGAAAGCCATGTAAGTTGACTCCTTGTTCCCCCATATGCCATATATCCTTTCATCTAACTGCTTTAAAGCTGTTTTCAAGAAGATAGTTTTTGTCTATATATATTAGCATGTGATATTGCAATCAAATGACCATGATGTAAGCAGAAGTTGTCTAATAAGTATATTTTTGGCAGTTGAAGCCTGGTTTGCCGTTAGATATTTTATCAACAAATTCATAATAGTAATAAACCTCTTAGTACCTTATATGAAAGACCACAGAAAGCTATTATTGTAAATAAATATTTTACCTAACAGTAAAGCTCAGAATATTTTATTATGCATCATTGCCATCAAATAGTACGGAGACAACAAAATCACAAAGACATTACACAATGTTAAACACACACACACACACACACACACACACACACACACACTCCCCAGAACAGTCTTATACCACGAACCAAGAACCTACAGGGTAATATTGCTAAGAGAGAGTCAAAAAGTTTTAAACCATTTATAATTTGATAGGAGGTGCATTTACTGTAATAGCACTAAACTTAAGGTGTTAGAAGATTAAGACTCTTTTTGCTCAAAACCTCTTTTGTGCTTCAGCTTAAGTAGATTTCTTGGCATTCTGCCAGTACATTTTCAACATTTCAGAGGCGTTACTTTACTAAGAAGCAGGAGTTAAACTACAGTTCCAGTTTCTAAAACAAAGGAGATAACGGGCATGTGATATACAGATTAATGCAGTAAGCACTGGTTACATAGTACAATTGATTACAATTAAAATATCATTAAGTTTTGTGACTACGTAATCATTATATAGTAACTATTAATTAGACTTAATTATTATATGTATAAATTTAATTTAACAGTTACATGCTAACAGTGCATGCTAAGAAATACTGGAAATTTTCATTTACGTTTTTTTCTATTTGAGCTTGCTGCACTTGCCTTTAATTCTCCTTAGGTATAACAGTGATTTGTAAATGCATTTTCTCTTATAGCATAAAAGAGGGAGTTAGCAGTATCAGATACATTCTAGGGTTATGGTTACATTAAGTAATCTCATGTCACAGAATCATGTTACTTATTTACATGCTGCCCATATAATTAATAGATGTGCTTTATTAAGTAATTGTTAACTTAAGTTGTACATTTTCTCAGTATAAGAGTGGTTTTACTAGCATGATTGGTTAGATGTATAGGACAAGATAAATAAGATGTGAACATGATTAAAACATTTAAAGAAACATTTCAGTAATCACTTAGAAAGTAGAAAAATTCCTTGGTCATAGCAGACACACATTTTATATCTGTGATTCAAATTTTGTCTTATGACCCTGACTTTTACACTCACTATAGTTCATTTGAGCCAATGAAACTTTAAAGAAGATGGCTCATTTGCAGACACAAATTGGTTCTACTGCCTCCAACTATTTAGGTTTTATGTCCAGTATGGTAATTTCAAGGACAGCAACTGAGAAAAATGTAAAGCATATCTCTTCATCCAGAGGATAAAAAGAACAGAACATTAAAAAAGAAAGGTGAAAAGTCTTTCATTGTTAAGCTGTAAATTTTGTACTCAAACTTTACATGAGCCCCCTGGGAAAATGTGAAATACCACATTCTTCATGTGTATAGATACTATTAATTATCCTTGTTTTATAACATTTTTGCCTCTCTGAAAGATGTTATTCGATTCATATCAAATCTTGTAAAAATGTGTTTCAGAGATAATGGTGATGACAATTTTTTTTTTTTTTTTTTTAATTTTTTATTGGATTATAGGTTTTGGGGTACATGAGCAGAGCATGCAAGACAGTTGCGTAGGTACACACATGGCAGTGTGCTTTGCTTTTCTTCTCCCCTTCACCCACATTTGGCATTTCTCCCCAGGCTATCCCTCCCCACCTCCCCCTCCCATTGGCCCTCCCCTTTTCCCCCCAATAGACCCCAGTGTTTAGTACTCCCCTTTCTGTGTCCATGTGTTCTCATTTTTCATCACCATTTTTAAGGAATTTTAGGAAAAATTCAATCCTTGAGAGGATAAGCCTTGGAAGTGAACAAACAACAAAGAAAGAAAAACAAAATAGATATATTGTAACTGGATTTATCAGTGCCTCTTGCCATCTGTTTAACTCTGACAGCCAGAAATACTAAAGTCTACTTGAACCTTGCCATCACTTTCTGTCCTTCCTCTGGAATGAAGACCTCGCCCGGGGAATCCCCATTCTCACAAGGACAAGAATATCTCAGTTCAAGCTGCTATAATAAAATAACATCAATAGGGTGGATTAAAGAGCAAACATTTATTTCTCCAAATCTGGGGACTGGAATTTGGAGATCAGGATGCTAGCAAGGATTTGATGATTGGTAAGGGCCCCTTTCTGGTTATATACTGGCATGTCCTTTGCTTTGTGCACACACACAAGCATACACACACACATACACATATGCAAATATGGTGTCCCTTTCTTTTTTTGTAAAAGCACTAATCCCATCACAGGAATTTCACCCTCATGATCTCACAAACCTAATTGCCTCCCAAAGCCTCTATCTCTAAATACCATGACTTTGAGGATTAGGAATTTAACATAGGAATTGAGGGAGGATACAAGCATTCAGTCCATAGCAGTGAGCTTTCTGGGTTTAACAGAGAAGACACCTCACAGATAGGAGAAGTACAGAATTTCCACAGCGTGAGGGGACAGTAAGTCCTCTGCCACAAGGTCTTAGTGTATCTTTCAGGATATACAAGACAAAAAAAGTCAATGAACTCAGTCTAGGCTCAGTATGATGTGATCTCAGCCTCACACTGTTCATATTATGAAGTTTCAATTTCCTAGTTTGTAAAGAGAAAGAGACATACCTATGAATTAAGGCATACTGAGATTAGGGTTGTAATTAAATTTTTTCAATGATACTAATCAGGCAAATAGTATACACTAAGAACTTTTCTAGGATTTTAGTATGTAGAATTGAATAAAGCAAACAAATAAATCTGCCTTCCTTGACATTAGCAAGAGAAACCAATGATTTTTAAAAATGAGGTAGAAAAATGCATTATGTGGGAAACAGTAAAAAAGTCTAAGGAAGAAAATAGTAAAACAGTGCAATGAGATACGTCAGTCAGCTTGCCATAATAATTATGCATAATAAACCCCCCAGAACACAGTGTCATACAATAATTATCACCTTGGAAACTGCTGATCAAAACCAGGTTTGAATAAGAAGCTCAACTTCCAACTGCAATGCTTGACTGCATGCTATGGATCCAGTAACACATATAACCAGGCTGCAGAGGCGATAAGTACATAGAGAATATCATTGTATGGTGATGGCAGAAGCACAAGAAAGTAAGCCCAACAACAAAGACATATTTAAAGAGTTTGCTCACATCACATCCAAAAATGTCACATGGCTAGGCCAAACATCAGTTCATCGGGGTCATACACTAGCCTTCTAATGGGAGGTCTTTTGGAATGAAATTCTGCTGAACAATTTAATCCATATCAGACGTATATGCCTGTGGGTGGAATTTTAGATAGATAAAGAAAATACGGTAAGAGAGGGATCTGCTGCTAATGTAGGAAAAGGACATTCAAGGTAGAGGGAGCAAGGGCAGGTTATTCAAGGAAGAGCAATTCTAGGAAATTCAAGAGACAGTGCAGAGGCTAATGTTGCTGAAGCTGAATGAGCAAGGGTCAGCAAGGAGTGGAAGATGAGGGCGTGAAGTTAACAAGTGGCCAGATGCGGTAGAGATGTGCCATCCAGTCTGGCAGCAACTTGTTATGTGTGGCTATGGAGCATTGGAAATGCTGCCAGTATAACTGAGCAACTGAAATTTTGATTTTATTTTACTTTAATTAAATTTCAAATTTGATGCTCAATTTAGTTATTGGAAAACTTTTAAGTAATTTTGGAAAAAATTGGATATGTGAACCTATTTATTAGTTATACATTACATAAAATCTAAAGGCAGAAATCTCCCAATACAAATTTAGTGGCTTCAGGTACACTGTCAGTGGAAAGTACACAACAGGTTCTGAAATTTTGGAACAAAAAATAAAGGATATAAAATATCTCTCTAACTAATGTTTTACTTATTTTTAATTTATATGGATATGTATTAGTTGTATGTATTTAAAGGGTACACATTACATTCTGATGCAAGCATAAAATGTGTAGTCATTAAATCTGGGTAACTGGGATATCCATTACTTAAAACACTTATTATTTCTTTGTGTTGGGAACTGCATGAGTCTGCTCTCACGCTGCTAATAAAGACATACTGAAGACTGGGTAATAAAAAGATGTAACCCACTCACAGTTCCACATGGCTTGGAGGAGGCCTCACAATCATGGCTGAAGGCAAATGCAGATGAAAGTCATGTCTTACATGGTGGCAGGCAAGAGAGTGTATGCAGGGGAACTCCTCTTTATGAAACCTTCAAATCTTATGAGACTTATTTACTATCACAAGACCAGCACTGGAAAGACCCACTCCTATGATTCAATTACCTCCCACGACACATGGGAATTACAGTGGCTACAAGTCAAGATGAGATTTGGCTAGGGACACAGCCAAACCATAGTAGGAACATTCTAAGTCTTACAGGTATTTTGACATATACAATAAGTTATTGTTAACTATAGTTGCCCTCTTGTGCTACCAAACACTACATCTTATTCCTCTTGTCTAACTAATTTTGTACCCATTAACCAATCTCTCTTCATTCTTCCCTGCCCAATATCCTTTCCAGCCTCTGGTAACCTCTTCCTCCATGAGATCAATTTTTTCAGCTCCCACATATAAGTGAGAACGTTGTCTTTTAGTGCCTGACTTACTTCACTCAGTGTCCTCTAGTTTCATCCATATTGCTGTAAAAGATAAGATTACAATCTATTTTATGGCTGAATAGCATTCTGTTGTATACATAGCTCACATTTTTTTTTTAAGACAGAGTTTCGCTTTTGTTACCCAGGCTGAAGTGCAATGGTGTGATCTCGGCTCACCACAACCTTTGCCTCCTGGGTTCAGGCAATTCTCCTGCTTCAGCCTCCTAAGTAGCTGGGACTACAGGCACGCGCCACCATGCCCAGCTAATTTTTTGTATTTTTGGTAGAGACAGGCTTTCACCTTGTTGACCAGGATGGTCTCGATCTCTCGACCTCATGATCCACCCGTCTCGACCTCCCAAAGTGCTGGGATTACAGGCTTCCCAAAGCATAGCTCACATTTTCTTTATCCATTCGTACATCAGTGAACACTTAGGTTGATTCTATGTCATGGTTATTTTATTTTTATAATGACTACAGCTTGAAATTTTACCGCTTTAAATATACTGGCTTACATTATATTATTACAATTAATTTGACTTTTACTCTTTTTCTTTTTCAGAATGGCTCTTAGAAAATTTAACATTGCATAGGTGGCTCCCATTGCATAGCTGTTAGCACTAATATAGAGCTTTATAATATTAAGGAGGACTCTGAAAAAGATGAGAGGCCACTGGAGAGTTTTGATCAGAGGTGCAAGCAATATTATCAGATCATATTTTAAGAAAATAACCTTTACTACAGAGCTGAGAATAGACTGAAAGGGGTGCAAAGGTAGAAGCAGGGGAGAAAGACCAGTAGGGATACTATTGCAATACACCAAGTGAATTTCATAGTATTGTAATTTAACATCACTTTCATGTAAATGTATATAACTATTACTGAACATTCTTTTAAAAAGGAAAAATAACATATTCAGCATATATTAATTAGAATGGATTACGTTAAAGAAAAAATGGAGTTTATTATATATTTTTATTCAAATTATTCCAGTAATTTATAAAACAATTCATTGACTATTTTAAGATATGCATGCAATTGTGGAAATCAAGAAAAAATATTAATCACAGGGAAATATTACATTCTATGTATGATATAAACTGTGCATTATGCTAAACGTATGCTCAAAAGGGTAATGTGCTTAGTTTTAAAATAGTATTCACCTTTGTGAAAATATAAACATCTACATCATTCTCTAAGTGGTTTCCAACTTGCTTGGATAATCATCACATATTGACAAGAAAAACAATAAATTTTTTGTAAGTTGCTTTAAAGTTATTCAAGAAGAAAATGGTATTTCTGTATCTTCCTTTAAAAACTTTTGATCTTTTGTTATTCAGTTTAATAATGTTTAGTCAAGTGTGGTAGTGCATACCTGTAATCACACCTCCTCATGAGGCTGAGGCAGGAGGATCATTTGAACCCAGAAGTTCAAGACCAGCCTGAGTAATACAGCAAGAACCCATCTCAAGTAATAATATAATAATAAAAATAATTATTAATAGCATTTATTGTACAGCACTAGAAATAGACTGTTAGTACTTTTCAAACATGCAAATAATTGAAGATACTTACAAATATTTCAATAAGTCTCGGGAACCAGAATCTACTGTTGTGGAATGGCTTAGAAAGCATCATAAAATAATATATAACTTAATGCACTTCTAAAACAATATGTGTCATAGGTAGTATACAAATGAGCAATAAGAGAAAACTATTCTTCTAAAGGTAACATCATAACAGTATTTTGAAGTAGAATCTAAGAGCAAGGTAATATTGAATCTGAATGTAATAAAACATAAAACATATAAGGATCAGATAGTATTTAATCTGAATCTAATGCAATATTAAAGCATATATGACTAATTCAAATTAGTATATTTATTCACAAAGATCCCTTCATTTCAAATTTACAGCTCAGCAACACTAAAATGTCTTTTCTCTGCTTTAGTATTGTGGACATGCAAAACATTCTGCCCCTGGAATGAAGATGAAGGCCTGATCAAAGCAAATCTCCTCTTTAAACAATAATTTCTAGTACTTTTGATATCTCAAAATTCTTCACATGCAACAGAATTTGAAACATAACTGATTAGGTAGAAGTCATTTTATGATAATCCTATTTGTTAAAATCATCTTTGATGTTTATTGGGCTGCCAAAATTTTTTCTAAGATTATAAGAGCAATTATCAATGAGTTCAGTCTAATGCCAAAAAAACTTTTCTATTTTTTTTTAAACTTTTTAAGTTCAGGGGTCCAAGTGCAGGTTTGTTGCATAGGTAAACCCAAGTCAGAGGGGTTTTTTTTATACAGATTATTTCATTACCCATCTATTAAACCTAGTATCTATTAGTTATTTTTTCTTATCCTCCCACCTCCACCCTTTGATAGGTCCCAGTGTGTGTTGCTCCCCTGTATGTGTCCATGTGTTCTCATCATTTAACTCCAATTTGTAAGTGAGAACATGCAATAATTGGTTTTCTGTTCCTGAATTTGCTTGCTAAGGATGCATCGGCTGCCAGTTCCATCTATTTCCCCACAGAGGACATTACATCATTCATTTTTATGGCTATATGGTATTCCATGGTGTGCATTTACCACCTTTTCCTTATGCGGCCTATTACTGATGGACATTTAAGTTGAGCCCATGTCTTAGTCCATTCCTGCTGCAGTGAAGATACAAATTCATGTGTCTTTATAATAGGATGATTTAGATTCCTTTGGATATATACCCAGGAATGGGATTGCTGGGTTGAATGGCATTTCTGTCTTTAGGTTTTTGAAGAATTGCTACACAGTCTTCAACAATGGTTAAACTAATATACACTACCACCAACAGTGTAACAGTGTTTATCTCTACAAACTTGCCAAAGTCTGTTGTTTTTTGTTTGTTTATTAAGAGTCATTCTCACTGATGCGAGATGGGTATCTCATTGTGGTTTTTATTTGAATTTCCCAAATGCTCAGTGATGTTGAGCTTTTTATCATATTACTGTTGGACATATGTCCGTCTTCTGTTGAGAAGTGTCTGTTCATGTCCTTTGCCCACTTTTTAATGGGTTTTTTTTTCTTGTAAATTTCTTTGAGTTTCTCATGGATGTTAGACCTTTGTCAGATGCATAGTTTGCAAAATTTTCTTCCATTCTGTAAGTTATCTGTTTACTCTATTGATAATTTACTTTGCTATGCAGAAGCTCTTTATTTTAATTAGATCCTGTTTGTTAATTTTTCCTTTTGTTGTAATTGCTTTTGGCATGTCCATCATGAAATCTTTGCCCATGCCTATGTCCTGAGTGATATTATATAGGTTACCTTCCAGGGTTTTTATACTTTTTGGATTTACATTTAAGTCTTTAATCCCTCTTGAGTTAATTTTTGTATATAGTATAAGGAAGGTGTCCACTTTCATTTCTGCGTATGGCTAACCAGCTATCCTAGCACCGTTTCTTGAATAGGGCATCCTTTTCCCTTTGCTTGGTTTGTCAAGGTCTTTGAAGATCAGAGATTTATAGACATGCAGTCTTATTTCTGGGTTCTCTATTCTGCTCCATTGGTGTATATGTCTGCTCTTGTAGCAGTACCATGCTGTTTTGGTTATTGTAGCCCTGTAGCTTTTCTGTGATTTTTTTCAGATAGTATAAAATGATTAATTTCTCTGATGTAACTATTAGGACATCATCAATGCTAAAACAGTTGTCCTGTACAATTTCTGCTTTCCTCACCAAAATATTTCCTTATGGCCACTTACTTTAATTATATTAAGAGATCTTTATTAACCTAATGAGTATTTAATATAAAATTTAAAGATAATATCTTAAAAAATTAAGATTTTAATTTAATTTAGATATACACAGGTGTGTTTTGAAAGGCTAATTATGAAGAAAACAGGCTGTTATTTATAAAACAACTTGAATACTCACATTTCTACATCACTAATAATTCTTACTTTGATAACTCCAGAAATTTTTATAAAAGAAGTTCATTTAAGCTTTGTTTTATAAATACCTAGGTGAAATTATACTTAAAAATGATATAGCTATTCATAAAAAATTCAGTTACATAATGTAACAAATAGAAGGCAAATTAGCCATTGGAAGTACAGCTACTAGATTTTTATTAGTAATTTATGTATGATTTGATGAAGGAAAGACATTCTAATAAGAAAAAGGAGAATAATATTAGAAAGATGAATAATTCACCTTACTTATCAAATTTTTCTTATGGTCAGTAAAGATTTTATCATGAATGACAGAGAGAAAGCCAGTGTGTGCTGAGAAGTCACATATAGGTATTCTTTAATTAAAAATATGCTTATGAATCAAGGATCAAAAAATATTCTGAGATTTATACATAACTTGACTGTTCAAATTTAGAACAAAAACTGCATATCCAGTGTTATGGTTAACTGGAAATAAGCACACATCTAATTTAGTATTCCACATAGCTATTAGAATTCCCATGGTACATGGACTGAATCCAGTTAATTGCCAGAGCTTTTTCTGCATATGACAGAACACAGAGAACTGGATCTATGAAGTCATTAATTGAATTATCCTTTAAATGTGCCAAAGGATATATTAGTTTTTACTCCCTTGATAGTTTCCCTCAGCATAAATCAAATGAGAAAATGTAAATGGCTGAAAAAAAGAGTCAGAGTGTTTTAGATTGTTTTAAATGTGCAGTTAAATCTTAGCTAATTTAAGGGGCCAGCTTCTTTACAAAATGATAATAAGGTCTAAGAAAGACAATGTACTACAATATATATAACACTGGATTGAATTCCAAAATTCTGTTTCTTTGGAAATATCAAACAAATGTGAGTGTATTTTTCATCCTCTTTTAAATGGAGTAATGACATCTGGAATACATACTTATCCTGGTTTTCACTCATCCACTGTACTATTATTGACTGCATATCTGCTTATATTCAGGTGCTGTAGCAGAACTGTGAGGCAAGTCACATTGTTCTTGTTCTCAGTGAATTTATAAATTAGGCTGGCCAGGTGTGGGTCTTAGGCCTGTAATCCCAGCACTTCGGAGGCCAAGGCAGGCAGATAACCTGAAGTCAGGAGTTTGAGACCAGTCTGTGCAACATGGTGAAATCCCGTCTCTACTAAGAATACAAAAAGTTAGCTGGGCCTGGTGGTGTGTGCCTATAATCCCAACTCTTGGGAGGCTGATGCAGGAGAATCACTTCAACCTGGGAAGCAGAGGTGGCAGTGAGATGAGAGTGTGCCACTGCCTTCCTGGCCCACAGCCTGGGCAGCAGAGCCAAACTCTGTCTTAAAGAAAAATAAAGAAAAAAGAATTTATAAATTAGGGAGATAGAACATACATGGGTATATTAAAATGAAATACATCCAAAGTGATTAGGTTTTGACCATACTGCCAAAAGTACTCTACAAATTCAATGCAATTCTTATCAAAATAACACCATCATTCTTCACAGAATTAGAAAAAATAATTCCAAAATTCATATGGAACCAAAAAAGAGCCATCATAGCCAAAGCAATAGTAAGCAGAAAGAACAAATCTGTAAGTATCACATTACTCAACCTCAAACTATACTGTAAGGCTATAGTCAATAGCATATCATTAAATAAACCCCCTGGGAGTGCAGGGATACCTGGATTCAGAACCACGGCTGGGCAGCTGCAGCTGCAACAAGAAGTGCAGGGCTCCCACCCCACCTATTTGGTAGAAGACGGGATTTCTGCCTGTTCATGGCCCCTGCAGGATCTGTGGAGTGCACAGCCCCAGCCACACCTCCCCAACTGCAGCTGGAATCTTCCTAGCGGACGTTCCAGATGGGCTGCCGCTGCCATCACAACCACTATGGAAAGGTTATTTCCTTAAATAACTAAAAGTATATCTGCCATTTTATCCAACAATCCCACTACTGAGTATCTACCCAGAGAAAAGAAGTTACTATGTAAAATAAACACTTCTGCATGCATGTTTATAGCAGCACAATTAGCAATTGCAAAAATGTGAAACCAACCCAAATATCCATTAATTAATGAGTGGATAAAGAAAATGTAGTGTGTGTGAATACTAGAGACCATTATTCTAAGTGAAGTAATTCAGAAATGGAAAACCAAACATTGAATGTTCTTACTCATAAGTGGAAGCTAAGCTTTGAGGATGCCAAGGCATAAGAATGATACAATGGGCTTCGGGAACTGAGGGCAAAGGGTGAGAGGAGGGTGAGGGATAAAAGACTACACATTGGGTACAGTGTATCCTGCTCAGGTGACGGGTATACCAAAATCCCACAAATCAACACTAAATAACTTATACTTGTAACCAAACACCACCTGTTCTCCCAAAACCTATTGAAATAAAAAATAAAATTTTTTAAAAAGAAAAAAGTTATTAGGCAGATTGAGACACCTAGTACAAAGGGCTGAAAGCACAAAAGAGTTCAGGATGATGAAGGTTTGAGAAAAAAAGTTAATCTAAATGTGTACAAGGTCACAAATAGGGATAGACTAGTTTAGGTAAAGCTTTGTAAAGAGTCATACAAGTTTGGGTTTAAGGAGTGTAATTAGGTTCTTTAAAAGGTTTTAAGCAGTTTAGTTACATTTGCTTAAAGTAGAAACTGGTAGATCAGTAAGCCAGAAAGGGCTTCTAAAACTGACCAGGTAAAGACTATGAACTGGACTAGAGAGCTCATAGTAAATATTGAGAGAAGTGAATGGTATTTTTACATGTTGTGCATTAGTGCTAAGAAAGCAATGGCAAAGCTTGTAAAATTGACACCCTATTACAACCAAATCTGTGTTCAGCTGCTTACCACAAAGCCAAACATGAGAGACGAGAGTTGGTGGGGGGAAAAGCAGGTTTATTTTGAGAGTCAGCAAACCAAGAAAATTGTGGACTAGCATCTTAATGTACCATCTTAAGTCAGTACAAATGTCAGCGTCTTTTTGGTTAAGGGTAAGGGGAAGAGGAGGGTATTAGGACCAAGTGGGGGTGGGACCAAGGGTTGCAGACATCAGAGAGTCAGTAAGGATCTAATGAGGTTGGAAACTTTTGCCCTTGGTCAGGTCACATTACTCCTATAAATATTTAATGAGACATATAGTTAATTTATATGTAATTTTTCTTTTATCCCAGAATTACTTTAAAACAATTATATAATTGGTGTCTTTGCATATTATGAGTGTTATAAAATTATTCTAGTCTACTTGTAAGAATGTATAAAGGCCTCTTAAACAAAAATAGAGTTACTTATGACAGTTTTTTTACTGTTTCACTGTTATACTATTACATCTAAAAATAACTATTCTTATTATTTGTAGTTCTTAAAATATAATATCAAAAAGAACATTTGAAAATTGTTTGCCTAAGAGTATGATTACTGGAAAAGAGGAAGATTTTTCCCTCTAGTGTGTGAATGCTTTGAAGAGTATATAGGATATAATCTAGAGCACAATCACCATACCGTTTCACAAGGACAATGCCTATTATTATCAATATGATTTTTAAAAACTGTTTTTATTTTAAGTTATTTCCTAGTAATGCCTTTTCAATTTGATTTAGAAAATGGATTATATATAGCGAGTTTTATAATGAGTTGCCTGGTTCTAATATTCATGACCTGGTGGAATTCAGGTGAAAGGCTTGTATATTTCGGTTCCCAGAGCCTGTGTTATGCTTTGTTATCAGTTCATCCTGCTCAGGCACAGGCAGAATTCAGTAATGCAGGCCAGCACTCAGCAAGAAATAAGGCTTTGCTTAGGTCACAGTACCAACCACAAATAAACGAGGCTCAGAAGAAAGATTTCGGCCAAAGGAGGAATTACAAAAGAAAGTGGAAAGTTTGCATTAAGCAAGTAATCAAGTGAAGAAATCTCGTACTGCAGGAGAATGCAGTGATCAGTACTGACTCTGAGTTCAGCTCTAAATCTCAGCAATAAGAAAAACAGACACAGAGAGTGACCATTTATCAAAACATGTATAACTTGGTACCAAGTCTGAAGACATCTGAAGACATGCTTAAAAGTTTCTTTTGTGTCTCCTGATATGGAGTGGATTGGGCTGAAAATAATCTTGTCCTGAATGAAACACTGAGGAAGGTGACAGATTCAGATCCTGGCATACATCACTGTTTCTTGTGATACTGATCATGTAAAATCAGAGATTCAGTAAAGGGCATGGATTTAAGAATAAGTTTGGGTCAGACTTCTGCCTGTACAGCTGCCATTTCACTAAATCTAAATAAGTTATTATTAGGGATCATTCATTGTGATAACAGCTAAAAGAACATAGTTCCTTGTTTTTAATGTCTATACATGCATTACATGTTGTTTACAGTATTTCTTTTCTTATAATCTATACAGTAATGCACAAATCTTGTTAATTATATACTTATTAACAATATTTAGGGGTCTAAAGAGAATACATTTACCTCCAAGGACAACTGCATTATTGGCCCTCATGTAGTCTGTTTGATAACTATTAACTTATTAAAATATTTACCAAATAACTTTTTTTTTGTGTGTGACAGTCTTGCTCTTTCACCAAGGCTGGAGTGCAGTGGTGCAATCTCTGCTCACTGCAACTGGTCTCTCCCAGGTTCAAGTGATTCTCATGCCTCAGCCTCCTGAGTAGCAGGGATTACAGGCACTTTACTGTACAAACCTATACATATAAATGACTGCATGTGTGTGTAGTAAACTACATCAGAGGCTTTTATAAATTGAAATAATTATTATTCCAAGTAGAATATGGAATTCTTAGTAAGAGCTAATGCCACCTTTTATATAGTCTAGTGCTACTTTATGTATCCTAAAAAGGATATGTATATATATTTTTAAAACTTGTCCTAGAGTCATGTTAAGTGATTCTTAGAGGTTAAGAAAATTGGAAATAATTTATCTAGTTTAACTCCTAAATTCTTTTAAAAAAGTTTATTAAGGCCAAAATGATAAGCAGATACTTAAGATCACATCTTTGCTGCTTGGCAGAGCTGGCACTCAATTTCAATGGCAAGCCCAGTGCTATTTCCAATACAACTTATCTCTGATAAGCACCAGCCACAAATTTTTTGTTTTCATCCACTATTCTATGTGTGTACATCTCCAGATCTTTTTAATTTAGTCGTTTATATTTTGGGGGCACAATGTGATGTTTTCATATATGTCTAACAGCATGGAGTAATTAAATTCATTGCCTCACATGCTTGGCATTTTTTGAGATGAGAACATTTGAAATGTACTGTCTTAGCAATTTTGTGATGTGTGATATACTATTATTAACTATTGTCATCTTATTTTGCAGTACATCTCAAAAACTTATTTCTGTTGTCTAACTGAATCTTTGTACCCTTTGGCCAACATCTTTCTATCCCTCTTACCACTACAACCTCAGCTAACCACCACTCTACTGTCTTTTTCTATGAATTTGACTGTTTTAGATTTCACATGTATAAAGTAGATTATGCAGTATTTGTGTTTCTGTGCCTGGCTTATTTCACTGAGGATAACATCCTTTAGATTCATTCACGTCCTTACAAATGACATAATTTCCTTGTATTTTAATTTTCATTTTGTGTATTTACCATGTGTTTCATATGTATTCATCTACCGATGAATATTTTAGTCTGATTTCAAATCTTAACTATTGTGAATAAGGCTGCAGTGAACTTAGGAGTGCAGATATCTCTTCTACATTCTGATTGAATTTCCTTTGAATGTGTACTCAAAGTAGGATAACTGGATAATATGGTAATTCTGATTTTTAATTTTTTTGTGAAACCATATGATTTTTATAATATATGTACTGACATTCCCACCAAAAGTGTATAAGGGTTATCTTTTCTCTGAATCCTTGACATTACTTACCTTAGCCATTGTAATGGATGAGTTTATATCTTCTCGTGGCTTTAATTTGCATCTTACTAATGATTAGTGATGTTGAACATTTTTTCAGACACCTGATGACCACTTATTTACTTTCTTTTGAAAAAACTCGGATTCTTTCCCCATCTTAAAATCAAATTATATGGCCTTTTTTGCTATTGAAATTTCTTCAGATTCTTATTATAAGACTTATGACAAGTTGCGAGAAGCACCATGCCAGGCACATTTTAAGTGCTCACAAATAGAGATTTAAGTTAATGTTCTTCTGGAAAGCTTTCTAAGTTGCAGTTATGTAACAACATATTTACTTACTTTTGCATCTGCCTCATTCACTGAATGTTTCCTGTTGACATGAATCCCTTGCATTTAAACAGGGATTAGCATGAAATAAGCTCGCAGTGATAATTTTGGACAGTGGCTGCCCTCCCAGAGCCACAGATAGAGAATCTTTAAGATTAAGGTTGAGACATCCATTTTTCCTTCTATAAACTCACAATGTGCCAGTGAATATGCAGGGAAGAAAAACTTTTATACCAAATGGTTGTATCCAGCATCTGCTAAATGGCTTCATAGTCATAGACATAAATTTTGATATTATTTTGATTCATTAGTGTGCAGTCAAATCTGTCATTCTGATTTGGAGGATTTTAGCATTCTATTTGGCAGGGCAATGCACGGCAGTATATCATGAAGAGGTTAAACTTCAACATCTTTTTGAAAGTGAAGGTGGAATAAATATACAAATAGATAATATTAGTTTGAAATCAAAATAAATTGAACCAAAACATAAATAAAATATTAATTATTCACTATATGGAATATGATTAATTCTAAACAAGTTAATGGAGAACTGAAATATGTGAAAATATAGAATATATGAGCCCTATCATTAAAATATGAGTTCAATTTATAATTTCAAATAAAAATAAAGTCAATATTTAAGGGATCAGGCTTAATATATAATATCATGATACTGTTCAAATTTAAGATGAATTCTTTCCTCTTTATAATAAATTAATTAACATTGTTATTGGGCTTTCAAGTGTATTACTACATATGGAGTCTCTTAAAATTTTTAAAAATGGAAATAAAGCCTCTTTCAATTTTAATTTCAAATAATCAGGTCTCTCAACAAATAAAATAGGTAGCCCAATATTTTCCCTGATGTCAGGTATGTTTATTTACTCTAGAATGAATATATATGTGTATACCATATATCAATATGTCAGTATATTGCATGTATATGTGTATGATATGGTTTGGCTGTGACCCCACCCAAATCTCATCTTAAATTGTAGCTCCCATAATGCCTACATGTTTTGGGAGGGACCCAGTGGGAGATAATTGAATCATGGGACAGGTGCCACATACCGTTTTCGTGGTAGTGACTAAGTCTCAGGAGATCTGATGGTTTAACAAGGTGTTTCCCCTTTTGCTTGGCTCTCATTCTCTCTTGTCTGCAGCCAAGGAAGATGTGCCTTTCGCCTTCTGCCATGATTTTGAGGCCTTCCCAGCCACGTGGAACTGCGAGTCCATTAAACTTTCTTTTCTTTATAAATAACCCAGTTTCAAATGTCTCTTCAAATCAGCAATGTGAAAACAGATTAATACAGTGTATATTTGCGTGTGTGCATGTGTGTGTGTGTGTGTAGTATGTATATGTATGTACAACATATCCATATATGCCAATATATCTCTATATATGCAATATATGCTTTTAAATGTATATATGTATACATGAGAGTGAATATGTATATATTCCTATGTGTGTGTACATATTTACTCATATACATAAATGTATATATTCACTCACATATACATATATTTATATACATATGTTTACACACATTATGAAAGTGAAGTAGACATAATTATTTGAGATTAAAGCTGTAAGGAGTTTTATTTGCATTTTAAAAAATTTAAAGAGACTCCACATGTAGCAAGACATTTTACATGTTGTAAAGCCATACATATGGCTTTCCAAAAGCTTTTTGGAAGCTTTTTTTGCAAGGTTTCCAAAAGCTTGCAACTTTCCTGGGACTGAAAAACATCAAAATTAGAATATACTGTTGAGGAAAGTACAGTATAACAAATATATTAGTATTGTTTACTATTTTTAGAATATGAAGAATATTTTGGTGCCCTGTTTACTACTTTTATTATTTATGATATAATTAATAACAAAGCTTATTTAGTTTTTTTGTTCCAGAATATTCATGTATTTAGAGGTTGAATACTCTTCATAACAAAAATGTGAATATCAGATCCAAATATGAAAATAACATACTCAAAATGCCTATTACAATTTTGATATTCATCTTTGAAATTCAAATCTTGTCTGTAAACAATAGCCTTAACAAATTTTCTATATCAGTTTAACAGTATTTCTTGTTAATTCAAAATGGAAAGCATTTTAACTTTCTAAACTATAGGGATTCTTCTTCGACTTTCTCATATTGAAGCAAGCGAATAACTTATCTGCCCATTCACAATTTTAAATTAACTTTAGCTTATTATTTTAACTGTAATACTTCAATTATACAAAATTTACCAAAAATAACCCAGTACTTATTACTGACACATCTGTGTCAGATGTGTCTTTCTCATTCTCTCTTTAAGAAAGGGAATCAAGTTTTCTTTTTAAACACCTTCGTGGGGTTACCCTAATTTGTCAAACAGAAATTATTCCAAGACCTGTTAAAAATTATAAGGAATACTGTAGTCATGAGTACTAACGGAATAGTGCTCAAGATGATTGCAGTAGGGGACAGAAATTGAGTTCGGTAACAAATACAAGGACAGGTAGGAATGTACAACCAATGAGTAGAGTGAGAGAGGGCAGTGGATGGAAAGTTACTAAGAGGGACCTGGTAAACTTCAGAGGTAGTGACTTTATGCCTAACAAGATCCTTGCTAATGGCAGGCCAAACACTTAGCCCACAATGGTTGTGAATGAAGAATTTTATGAGAAGGCAAAAGTGATCATAAGTCAAGGGTGTGGGAACTCTCATAAATAGATTTAGCAGTATTCTTTGTTAATGGCAAGCCAGGTCAAGGCCTAGTTGAAAGGTGGGCTAAGAGGAACCTGCCTATAGTTTGATCAAAGAGGCACTGGAAGCTTTCAGAAAGGAAAACTCTTTCTCCACCTCTAGTGAATGACATACTTCCATCTTGTCACTATTCAGATTTATCTAACTTTTTACTACTCTGCTCAGATAAAAATTAGTTCTTCCAATAAAGTCATTTCTTCTCTTTAAAATTTGTAGAATACTATTTTAGTTTGGACTTTGGTAAGATTTGATGGACACATAACTCTTTAAGAGATGCTTCCATTACTTTATATTTCACGTAGTCAGGAATTAACTTTCCCCATGCATAGTATATTGGGCACAAATCCTAGGCAAAATAACAAAAACGCAACTTCAAGGTCAAATGTTTTTTATGCCTATTGACTAAGTTTTTTTTCTTTTATATATATGTGAAGGAATAATATAGCATAGGCAAAAATATCTTTCCACTTCTGCTTATGCTATATTCTTTTCTCCTTCTTGCCCTGTGGGCTTTTTTTAACTACCAATATTTATTTCCTCTGTACATTTGAAGACTTTCATGATGTAAAGGGTCTTCCTGATTTTGAAAATGGCTATTTTTGATACACCAACATGAAATAGGGCTACATTCTTCAGCTACTTCAAATGCTGCTATGAAAGAGTCACATCCGTCATACCATGTTGTTAATTTCATTAACATGCTAATCTTGTACCAGTGAATATTGCTGCCTTGCTACTGTATTGATATTTACAAAGCATATCCTGTGTAGAATTTTAGTTTCTTTTTTATCATAGACTCGTGTTATCAATATTTTCTTGCCTGACACCACAAATATATTTTTAATGTGGCTTTCAGTATAGTATGTATTGCCTGTAGCAAATATTGCATTCAGCATTGATAATTCGAGTAGAATTCACACTGAGATCAGGCAAGCAATTAGTCACAATTGCTTTCTTTTATGGAAAAGACCAAATCTTAGCCGCAGTTTATAGTTAAATTACACTATTATAATACACTATATACAGATGCCACATTTTGGACAGTGTTACTGTGAGTCAGCTATTAATATTTCCATTAGCATGTATGCATTTCATATCGGGTTGAGTTTATTTGTAACTATATTTTTCTTAAACCTCACCATAATATAGTATAATGCTAAATAAATTATATCTTACATATCTTGAGTTGTAAATAATTTTAAAGATATAGATATAAACTTAGTTTATGACTTTAAATATCAAGAAATTTGGTTTCTCTTATAGCTATTCCTTTAATCAGTTGTGAGTTCTTAGATTCTTCATGTCCCTGGCTTTGAAAAAGGTTTTTTTTCTTTTCTCTTTCTTTTTTGAAAATATATTTTTTTCAATTTACTTGAACTGTTGAATTAAAACTTAGTTGACTATTTAATTTCTAGTCAATTCAATCTGCAGTTTTAAAAACACTGTATAAGCCATTAGGCAAATAATTATGACTGAGATTCATTCTAACCCCCAAATGGACATCACTTGGTAGAGAAATGATCAAATAGATACTTCCATTGCCTAATGATCATGATGAGAGAGAACATAGAATGGTGGGGGTGCACAATTTAGGACATCTAATCCAGAACTGAAGAGTGTGGAAAGGCTGTTTAGAAAGTGTGGAACTTAGTTTTGAACTCAGCCAGTGGAAGGGAAGGGAAGGTATATGCCAAGCTGATGGAAAGCCATAGGCAAATATGTCTGTGTAATATTTAGCACACGTAAGTACAAAGATATACCACCATTTATGGGATGTTAAGTTGTTTTGAGTTTTTGTTATTAAAATAATAATGCATTGAAGGTCCTTTATATAAACTTCTTTAGTATTTCTAATTATTTTCTCTAGATAGGTACTTAAAGACTGGATTTCAGAATCAAGATTATAAAACTGTTTTAAGGCTCTTTGTCTTCCTGAAGAATTGTTTCAATTATATTCCCCTCAATAATAGATGCTAGGATTCAGAGTACCAAAGTGTTTCAAATACTGAAAATTAGAAAATTTTATTTCTGGGCTTGATTGGACATATACTAGATATTGGTTAAAATAGCCCCATATTTATATCTGATCCATAAAACTTGTGGGAATGAGCTTGACATCTCTCAATCCAGCTCCCTTATCCATAGAACAGGGATTATTCCTTCCTTACAAGGTTACTAAAAATATTAAATATAGAATATATAAAATTGCCTTTATATAGAAATGATTCCAGAAGAATTTCCGATTTGTATGTGAGATTGTCATTAAAAATATACATTAAAGCAAAACAGGACAAGGATTTTTAAATGATTACTTCCGCATTTGTTCCGCAGATAGTTCTTAGGTTACATATCTGAGATATATTATATATATATATATTTTATATATATATATATATATATATATATATTATATATATATATATTTTATATATATATATATATATTATATATATATATATAATATATATATATATATATATTATATATATATATATAATATATATATATATATATATTATATATATATATATATAATTTGAAGATAAAATAAAACTGGATGTTGATTATTTTAAAGTAATTTTTGGTATAAAATGTTTAAAAGTTAAATGATGTAAATTGATAATTTTTTATTAGATATTAACTGTTAAGTAATGTTGGTAACAATAATCAGTATAAAAAGGAGCAACATTTTAGCTACAGCTTACTTGAGAATTATGCTTTTATGTAAAAATATTTTCAAAATCCTCACAAATAATTATACAGACAGGAAATTGAGACTCTAAGAAGTTACAGTATTTGGTATTTGATCTAGATCATAGTCCCAGGGTGGAGCAAGAGTGAAAACAATGTTTTTAGGTATTCACATTTAGGTTTTTTCAATAAAATTATACATTGTTTTCTCTTAACTTTTGTGATAAAGATCTAGAGTGGAGACCTGAAAAAACTGATAGTGAGTCATAGGAATAAGAACTAATTACTTTTCAAATTAGTTATAGTTGATTAATTTATCACAGCTGTGGTTTAATAAAAATTGGAAATGTAGATACTATAGGGATGAAAATGTTTTGTTGTTTTGTTGCCATTCCAACTTAGATTTCATAACAAAGCCTTCAACATAATTTATAGAAACAGTGAGTATGACTTAAAAAAAATAAAGAGTGAGGCAAGAACCATTTATTTTATTAGATTTTATCCTATATGCTCACTTTAGTTTGTTCCAGAAATAGTTTCTACACTTGTAGATAGTCATTAACATATTCAATAGATTTTTTTTGTCAGATTAGTAAGAGCAAATTTAACTCTGGTTGTCTTCTATTTTAATAACTGGCAATTTATGAGTGTTTCTATGTTAATGCTATTAAAATTATGTAATAAATGGATTCAACTGACATATATTTTTGTGAGTTCTGATGCCCTGTATTAAATATATGAACTTAGAATTTTATGGCTTCTTTTTATACTCAAGTAAAAATTACTAATGCTTATACTACTTAAATGATTATTTAACTTAAAGAAAATGTCTATAATTATTTTATTATATTGTATTACAGATGCCCCCAAGTTTATATCAAACCAAACAATTTATTACTCTTGGGAAGGAAATCCTATCAATATAAGTTGTGATGTGAAATCCAATCCACCAGCATCAATTCACTGGAAAAGAGAGAAATTAGTCTTACCTGCTAAAAACACAACCAATTTAAAGACATATAGTACAGGAAGAAAGATGATATTAGAGGTAAGTTCACATGTATACATCAATAAATTATATTATTTTAGCAACTATCTACTATTTCAGAATATATTGAAATATGTTCATATATTTGGTGAGAGAAATCGTAGTGTATATATTTTGTAGTTATTTACTTAAAGGTCCATTGGATCATGGCTCATTAATGATGAGTGGATGAATGTCTATTCACTTATACAGAAATGTGGCTATATACCAAAGATGATTATTTCTATGAATGCACTTTTGGGAATAAAAACAATTATATTAGGAAAAATCTAGGAAGAAAATTTGGTAATTTAATAGTTATTGAGAGCTAAATTTTTTCTTAATGTTGATGCTTTCATTGATTTTACGGGGTATAGTATTTTCTTTTCAGTTTGGCAGGTATAAATGCTATCTGTTGGCTAGATTTTTGCAATGCAAGTGTAAATTCCTAAAGAAATGAAATTTACTTGTTCAGTATCTTTTGTTTTATTACTAAACATAAGATTTTGTTTAATTATTTTTATATTGGCAAGCAACTGTCCTTTACAAACTGTTTGAATAAAATGCCTCTTATTTATTAATTACAGATTGTGTGTGTGTACCAATTTACAAAACATAAAAATCTATGAAAACGATCATCACCATTTCCAAATTATGATACTGTTAGGAAAATTGGGAATCTTTTTTACCCACCTTTATTTGCTGAGAGGTTGCTCTATTTTATTCACTAATTCAGTTTACATAAACTAAATGAAATGCATGTTTTAGAATAACATGTAATGTCGTACAGCATTAATCCTCATTGATGCCGTTTAGACGTAAAAAAAAATTGTTTGAAAGAATGATTTAGCCATCACATCCACAAACATTTGCATAGCTGAGTAGTTGATAATTAAACCACTTTGTCTGTATCTATTTTAATGTAATTACATTTCTTTGAAATTGTTTTAGAAGAACTAGCTATTTGTGACTTGACAGGGATGTCAATTTCATAAAAACTTGGGTAGTTTTACCCTAAATTTTATGTGTTTATCTTAGATAGAAGCTCAGATTAGATTTAACTTATTTTGTGTAGTGTGTAGTCTCCTTGAATACCATAATAAATACTATAGACAAGACGGTATGTTTTCAGTTCTGGAGGATGGAGGTTCAATATCATAGGGCCTGCAGGGTTGCTTTCTGTATAGGACCCTTTCCTGAACTTGTACGTGGCCTCCTCACATGCCCTTTTTTCTGTGGGTACACAGAGTTCTGGCGTCTTCCTCTGGTTAAAGGATACCAGTCCTATTGGATTAGGTCCCAATCTTATTACCTCATTCAACTTTAATGACTTCCTCAAAGATCCTGTCTCTAAATTCATTCACGCTGGAAGTCAGATTTTCAATATATGAATGGGCAGAATGAGGAGACAGGCAGTTCAGTCCATAATAGATAGACTGAAGTTTATGAGTAAATGATACATTAACGTGTAATTTCTGCTTTACTTCATCTTGACATGTTTTTGTTCCTCAGCCAACTCATAACTCCACATATTTAATGTGAAGGAACATTTTATACATATGACATAGTATATAGTTTATGCTATTCAAACTTCTCCTTAAAGATGTCGCTCCACACTCCAAAATTAAAAAAAAAAAAAAAGCAATTTCTTTTTACTTGACACAAAGCCAGGTGATCTACTGGCTAAACCACTAACTTGAACAGACATGTTTTTTGTATACTCTCCCAAATTAAATTTAAATACCGAATGAAAAATATATGTATGTGACTAGCACAACTTGAAAACACAGCATAACAAAATAATAACATAAAGAGAAAGCAGCAAGTAGCATTAGTAACATTTACTTATTAATATACACATGCTTGAGACAGTTACTTTTCTTTAATAATTCTTATAAAACTCACATTTGTGCTAATTCTTAAGAATATAAAATGAACTATAGAAAACATTAAGTTTACTCTTAAAAAGCTGTCAGTAATTTATTGAATTGAGTTTTTACTTTTTCTTTAAGTATATATATTCAAACATTTAAAATTATGGATTTCAAACTATAACCACATTTTAAATAAATTATTTAAGTTATTGCCAATAAATGCATCTGTAAAGGTCAAGACCTTCAAAACTTAATTTTTTTAACTGACCACATTCTGAGGAAATTACACAACTTTTCAGTATGTGGGCAAACGTTGAAAGAAGAAATAAGTTTCTAATAGGTTTGTTGGAATAATATTGTATTTTGCATTGTCTGTATCATTGTTTAATGTCCTAAATAGGGATGCTGTCTGTTAGGTCCATGATTTTCTTATCATGGAATACACAGAAGAAATCAGTAACTTTAGGTTTAAGAAAAAGAATACCAAGCCTCTTCATTAATATTATATACTCAGCTTACATTTAGACATTCAAGACTATGTTTGTTAGTTCACTATACTCTGTCCAAACCTAGTATCATGAATTAATATGAATATTTTTAGCTGGATACAGATATACCTTATAGATATTGCTGGTTTAGTTCCAAGAGCACCTCAATAAATTAAACATCACTTTAAAGCCAGTTACACAAATTTTTGGTTTTCCAGTACATATAAAAGTTATAGTCTATTAAGCGTACAAAAGAATGATGCATAAAAATATCTATGTATTTATCTGAAAAATACTTAATTACTAAAATGTGCTGGGAATAATTGGAGCTTTAAGCAAGTAGTAACTTTTTTCTTCTGGTGGAGTGTGTTGTCACGATGTTGATGGCTGCTTTCTGATCAGATTGTTGATTGCTGAAGGCTGAGTTTGCTGTGACAATTTATTACAATAAGGCAACAGTGAAATGCTTTGTTAATTAACACTTCCTTTCATGAAAGATCTCTGTGTAGCAGGTGATGCTGTAAGGCTAACAGCATGTGATGCTGTTAGCATTTACCTAGAGCAGAACATCTTTCAAAAATGGAGTCAGTCCTCTCAAACCCTGCCATTGCTTTATGTAAATTAAGTTTATGTAATATTCTAAATATTTGGTTATTATTTCAAGCATTTTCAGTAGGAGTAAATTCTACCACCATAAACCACTTTATTTTCTCTTCCATAAACAGCAATTTCCCATCTGTTAGAGTTTTATCATCAGATTGCAGCAATTCATTCACTTTTTCAGGCTCTATTTTTAATTCTAGCTCTCTGTTTCCACCATATCTGCAGTTACTTCCTTCACGGAAGTCTTGAACCCCTCAAAGTCAACCATGAGGGTTGGAGTCAACATCTTTCAACCTCTATTAATAGTTGATATTTTCACTTTCTCCCATGACTCACAAATATTCTTAATGGTGTCAGCATGATGCAATCTTTTCAGAACATTTTTCAGTTGACTTTTCCCAGATCCATCAGAACAATCAGTTTATAGCGGCTGTAACCTTAACAAAATGCGTTTCCTAAGTATTCAGACTTGAAAGTTGAAATTTCTCCTTGATTCACGGGCTTCAGATGGATTTTGGGTCAGCCAGCATGAAAACAACATAAGCATCTTTGTATATCTCCATCGGAGTTCTTGGGTGACTAGGTACATTATCCATGAGGATGATTAGTTTGAATGGAATCTTTTTTGTTTCTTCTCAGCACTATATCTCAACCGTGGGCCTAAAATATTCAATAAACTGTGCTGTGAACAGATGTCCTGTCAACCAGGCTTTGTTTTCCCATGGCTAGCACACAGGCAGAGTTGATTTAGCATAATTTTTAAAGACTCTAGGATTTTTTAAATGATAAATGAACACTGGCTTGAACTTATGTTACTACGTGTATTAGCCCCTAACGGGAGATTCAACAGGTCCTTTGAAATTTGAGGCCTGCCGTTTACATCTCCTTTCTAGCTATGAAAGTCTAGATGGCATCTTCTTGCAATAGAAAACGGTTTCACCTATTTTAAATTCTATTTTTTAGTGTAGTCATTTTCATCAACGATCTTAGCTAAATCTTCTGGATAACATGCTGAAGCTTCTACATCAGCACTTGCTGCTTCACCTTGTATTTTTTATGTTATAAACACGGCATCTTTCCTTAAGCCGCTGCTAGCATCAAACTCTTCTTCTGCAGGTTCCTCACCTCTGTCAGCCTTCATAGAACTGAGGAGTGTTAGGTCTTTGTCAGGCTTAGGCTTTGGCTTAAGGAGTATTGCGGTTGGCTTTGTCTTCTACCCAGACCAATCAAATATTTCTCCATAACATCAGTAATACTTTTTTGCTTTCATATCATTTGTGTGTCCACTGGCCTAGTACTTTTGATTTCTTTTCAGAAACTGTCTCTTCATATTTACCACTTGATTGTTTGTTGCAATAGGCTTCTGTTTTAGCCTGTCTTGCTTTTACCTTCCTCACTAAGATTAATCATTTTTGGCTTTTGATTTAATGTAAGAGAGTGACTCTTTCTTTAATCCGAACGCTTAGAGGCCATTGTAGGATTGTGATTGGGCCTAATTTTAATATTATTTGTCTCACAGAATATGGAAGCCTAAGAGGAGGAAGAGAGATGGGGGTATGGCCAGTGAGGGGTGCCATCAGAACAAACACTTATCGATAAAGTTCACTGTCTTAGGGGCACAGTTTGTGGTTACCCAAAACAGTTATAATAATAGCATCAAAAATTACTGATCACAGATCACCATATCAAATTTAATAATAATGCAAAGTTCGAAATACTCACAGAGACAGGATGTGAGCACCTGCTCTTGAAAATGTGGTGCTGATAGACTGCTTAATGCAGAATTGCCACAACTTTCAATTTGCAAAAAAAAAAGCACTATCTTTTGAGCATGATAAAAGTAAAATACAGTAAAACAGGTATGCCTGTATTTAACTATGAAGAAACAATTATATCAGTAGATGTTTCTAGTACTTTCTGGATTAATGTTTTCAATGCTTTGCACATTTTAAACATTTAAATGTTTTTACTTTGTGATCTTTATAATATAGCCTTGTTATATTATCTTATGTTTTCATAAAACTATATAACATTTCGTTGTGCTGCATTTAAGTGTAAAACCACTATTGGACTTTGACTTTATACTGCTTCCCTAGAATGCATTAAATCAGCTTCAGGGTACATGATTAGGCCAGATTATATCCAGAGCTGTGTGTGTGTGTGTGTGTGTGTGTGTGTGTGTGTGTGTGTGTGTGTGTATTTAATCTATGCCATGAGAAGCGTTTTCTCTGTTTATTAAACATACAGCATGGTGAAAGGATTGCTTATTTAAGATGGACTTTTATCTGTTGATAGCTGAACTCTCAGAAACAAAAAAAATAAAAATGAATTGAGCTCGTAAGAAATTGTTGCAATGAAAATGGCTCTATTTAAATTATTAATCTTAAGGAGCTGTGCAATAGTTACATTTCTTTGTTGTGGTTATCCTTTCTCGTTATTGTATTGATTCAGTAAACACATTCTTCTTTGTTGAATTGGCAAATAACTTTTTCATATGCCTGTAGAAGCAGATATTTTGTTAAATCTCTTTCTCATTAGAAAAATTGTTTTAGAGTTAAATTAGCCTTGCTTATTAAAAGCTACACATGAGAAAAATGAATATTTGAATCACTTTGCAGTAATTATATAAGAGCTGTTAAAAATTCTAAGTTTTAATCCTGTGATCTGTCTCTAGATGGACAGATGACTAGAAAATGAATGACACAGCTTTTCCGTACTCTTTCAGAATTATCATCTTCAATGGACCTCAAAATTGCACTCTTAGTTAATAGCCTCCCATTACCACAAAATCATTTTTCCCTCTTTTGGGATAGAGTTGAAATTAACAGAAACTCTTGTAAGCATATTCTCTCTTACTAATAGTTACTGAGATTGAAAATTATACCTATTACTACCATCAAATCTCTTATCTAAATTGATACTTCAGAATTTCTGTACATTAGAATTACAGGGTTTGTCTCAGTGTTCACCAATAGAATCCCCGAAGGTTAACTTAATTATGGATTTTAAATGTGTAAGGATAGAGGTCAGCTATTTTCTACCTAGAATGAAAAAGAATGATAGGAACTGAATAGAAATGGAGGCAAGATACTGTTATTAGATAGCAAGAAAAGTGCCTGTCTGTGAGGATTGTTGCCCAAGAACAACAGTTTCTTGCACAATATGCTCCTGGAAAGATCTCATTACAAATGCTCTGTTTGCTTGGGGTTGTCTTGGCTATATGGGCTCTTTTTTGGTTCCATATGAAATTTCAAGTAGTTTTTTTCTAACTCTGTGAAGAAAGTCAATGATAGCTTGATGCTATCAAGTAATTTATAAATTACTTTGGGCAGTATGGCCATTTTCATTATATTGATTCTTTCTGTCTGTAAGCATGGAATGCTTTTCCATTTGTTTGTGTCCTCTCTTATTGCGGTGATCAGTAGTTTATGCTCTCCTTGAAGAGGTCCTTCATATCTCTTGTAAGTTGTATTCCTAAGTATTTTATTCTCTTTGTAGCAATTGTGAGTGGGAGTCCACTCATGATTTGGCTCTGTTTGTCTATTATTGTTATACAGGAATGCTTGTGATTTTTGCACGTTGATTTTGTATCTACTGTGACTTTGCTGATGTTGCTTATGAGCTTCAGGAGATTTTGGGCTGAGACAATGGAGTTTTCTAAATATACAATCATGTCATTTGCAAACAGATACAATTTGGCTTCTTCTCTTCCTACTTGAATACCCTTTATTTATTTTTCTTGCCTGATTGCCCTGGCCAGAACTTCCAATACTATGTTGAATAGGAGTGGTGAGAGAGGGCATCCTTGACTTGTGCCGGTTTTCAAAGGGAATGCTTCCAGCTTTTGCCCATTCAGTTTGATATTCGTTCGCTGTGGGTTTGTCATAAATGGCACTTATTATTTTGAGATAAGTTTGTATTATATGTTCAATAAACTCAAAAAAGGATAAATATATATATATATATATATATATATATATATATATATATATATATAATATTTGAAGTTTTTCTTGAACTTTAAATTAAACGGGTCTGAGGCCAAAACACAGAAAATGGTTAACAATGCTTTTATTACAGGCTTCCTGTTTTCAAGTTTAGACTTTCATTGATTGCAAACTATATGTGTGTGTGTCTGTGTGTGTGTATGTGTATTTCAAGCTGTGTACTATCTGAGCTTTACATATATGTAGATCTAATGGTTTTGCTATGTAATAGATACATCAAAGTGGTGCCATTTGTTTATGTAATGAATTAACAGATAAATTCTGATTTTCCTAGCCCTGTGGGTATTATAGGTTCATGGATACATCATAAAAGGATTTATATTATTTAGTAATGCTTACTTAATAAAGAAAATTTAAAATATATGGTAAGGAGTTGTGGGGTAAGAAATTAAACATGTGTGAAAGTAGTAGGCATACTAAGGTTTATATTGAAACTTCTGTGATGTTTTAGAATTGTAATTTGTTATTATAATTTTTTCAGATTGCACCTACATCTGACAATGACTTTGGACGCTATAATTGCACAGCCACTAATCGTATAGGAACAAGATTTCAAGAATATATTCTAGCTTTGGCTGGTAAGTTTAGCACAACAATTTTTGAGTTCTCACACAATGTTTTTGAAAGAAAATGAAAATTTAAGTTGATAATGTAGTCTCACTTATATTTGGAAGCTAAAACAATGGATCTCTTGGAGGTATTAGGTAGATCTTGGTTACCAGACGCTTGGAAGTTTATTGGGAAAGAGGGTATAAAGACAGGTTACTCAAGGAGCACAAAGCTACAGTGGATTACAAAGAATAAAACGTACTGTTCAGTAGTACATTAGGGCTATAACAGTTAACAATACGTTATTGTGTATTTCAAAATAGAAGAATAGATTTGGAATGTTTCCAATGCAAAGAAATGAAAAAGATGTCAACAGACATGCCAGTTACTCAGATTTGATCATTACCTATTGTAAGCTTATATCAGATGGTCACTTGTCCCCATAAATATGTACAACAATTTTGCATTTGTAAAATTATTTCCAAAACCTTGAATTTCAGCATGTCTATAACAAAAATATGAACTTCTAAAAAGTGGGTGTTATGTTATTTTAATGTTAGAAGAGAATATATTTTACATTTTATAAGTAACAATACAGATTTTGTTAAAAGAACCACATTTAAATCTTGAAACCATTGTATCTGCTGTATAGAGAGCACTTAGAATGTATTTACTCATCAGGATTGACTTTAAATGCTGATTCTAATCCCTGCAATGTTAAAAGTTAGATATTTGTGAAAGAAATTCGGAATGTATGTTTTAACCAAGGACAAGTGTGCACGTGTGTGTGCACACACACGTGCACACAGCAGAAAATATAGAAATAAACTATTTAAATTTCAAAAAAAATCAAATTGTATTTCAAGTAAAGACAGAATCCTGTCAAAAAATTTAAAAATCAAAACACCCTCAGAGAAAATGAATTACAATTAATTTATTTTAAATGTTTAGACTTGAAAGTACAAATAGCTGTCTTACTTCTGAAGGAAAATAGAATGCTACATACATTTGTTGAAAATATTTTATATTGTATATGTATATAACTAGAATATTTGAAAATATTTTATATTGTATACCTCTATAGTCTAAAGATATGGAAATAGTAACATCTAGAGTAAAAAAATTCGTACAAACCAGAAATCCAGATATTATTTATTTTCTTATTTATAAAATTTGCCATTATCTTTTATAAGACTGATTAGGAATCCTAAAATACATTTAAAATAAAAGTTTATATAGCTCACATGGAAAAATGTGATTTACAGTCTTCTAAGACTTGGTAAAGTAATATCACAAAATTATTGTAATATTATATTTTAACAGACTAAAAAGCTTCCATGAATAAATTTTAAAACCTTTTCAGGTAGAAAATTTATCTGTAACTTTAATTTTATATTAAGTTCAGAAAGATGTTCCTTTTTTCTGCTATATAGATATATTTTAAATATTAATGCCATTAATCATAAAGGTCACAAAGGGAAATTTTTAACCTAATAATGTCAAATTATTGTGTAACTTAGGGAACCTATTATTCTCCAATTCAAGTTTTATTGAATTGACAGAGAAGGAAGAAAAGAGATTACATTGAAGGAATTGACAAAATAAGGCAGGGAGAGAAAAAAAATCAAGATAAGAGTGAGTTTAGAAATATGAAAACATCGTTTTACAAGCAAATTATATTATAAGAAAAGAGGTATGCTAAGTCTCACCAAAATGCATTGATAATAAATTGAAGAATCAACTGTAGTAATAAGAAGCATCCACTACTCCAATTAATTCTAACCCTTAGGAAATTATGGAACCTTTCTTTAATATATATATTTATAAATAATTAGATATCTGACCAATATACATATATAAATATTAATATTTAATATTATATATTGCCTTTTTATAAATGATGTGTTTTTCTATCACAATTTTTAGGGGGGTATATTAATATTCACTATTTAAAATATTTGTTGATTAGGTTTAAATAATTCCATGAAATTCACAGGTAATATTTAATGTGCATGTACCTTCATCTTCACAATACTTTCTACAATATTGTTCATTGACAAGTATATTTAATTCCTCTCCTTCTAAAGAATATATTAAATTGGTGAGTTTTATTCTGTCCAACCTTAACAGAAATTAAATTTTTTTTCATTTAAGCTGAGTTAGAGAATATTGGAAAGCTTTTTAATACTTTACTGAAATTCTCCTAGTATTCCAAATTTTATACAATTTCAGGCTAAGAATTTGTTTTAGAAAAAACTGGATTCAATTTAGATTGTAATGAAGATGCAAAAATATTTAGACACTCAGCCTTAGATGGGAAAAATACATTTAAACATCACCATTTATAAATATGATTTATTTCATAGAACTCTTATTTAGTACTAATATTTTGTAGAAAATTTACTCTGTCCTGCAGAATCCAAACACTGAAAGTGTACTGGGATTTTAAATAAGATATAAGAGAAATATTATATAAAATACATTAATATTTTCAAATATATGCAGATATCACATTTCAATATTTCATTGGCCCTTTGGCATATGGTATTTTACAGTGTAACACAGTACCTTACTTCCAAAGGGAATAAATTAAAAGCCAAAAGTTAGCGTGAAAATTTTGTACACATTTAGTAGTATTATAGGAAAAATTTACTTTTTCAGCATTCAAAAATCTTTTTTTCCTTTCTTCCTCCCATTTGTCCTCCCTTCTTTCTTCTTTCCTTACCTTTTGCCTTTTTAATGATTAAGCCCTACATCGGAACAAGGTAGGCACCTGTGTGGGAGTAAGGTCTAGTGCAGAAGCCCGGCACGGGGGTGTTGAAGCCTGAGCAGAGTGAATGGAGTGGAGGGAGTGTTGGGAGTGTTACACGGGTCCAATGTTGAGTGTTGGGATCCAGGCAGGGTAAAAAGAGCGCACACATGCCAAGACAGAAACAGCAACCCAAGGAGGCTGTTGGAGGCCATTCACTCAAGGGAAATAACTCAAAAAGAGAAATTCAACTAGCCATGTTCTCACTTGTAAGTGAGAGCTAAACAATGTGTACACACGTGGAAAAATAGACACTGGAGACTCCAAAAGGTGGGAGGCTTAGAGAGAAACGAAGGTTGAAACGTTACTTGTTGGGTTACAATGTTCAATATTCTGGAGATGGAGGCCCTAAAAATACAAACTTTACCAGTTCATAATATGTGCTTGTAACAAAGCCCCCTAAATCTATAAAAATAAAATAAAAATAAAACGATTTTTAAGTGGAAATAAAATAAGTATATGTGTTTGGTTTAAGTCAGTTAACACAAAGCAAGGCCTTTCCATTAAACCCTGACTTCCTATTCAAGAGCAAGAGTTGATGTAGTCTTCTTTTACCTATCTCCTCTGTCTTTAGAAAATTGGGAAAGAAGTAATCTTTCCATGCTGTTATAGAAATATAAATTATTTCACATATGTGCTTGATAATTTTGTTGTCTTAACTTTTAATCAAAATGTTAACTAGAAATATTAGCGAGAGAGATACACATATATTTTAAGAATTCACCATAAGTTGGTTTTTAAAATGTACCTCCTAGGTGATGATCCTGCTTTCTAGTAGGAAACATTCTCTGTTTGGATTGAACTACATATCGTGGATCAAATTAAAGTTGCACAGCACATAAGGCTAAATAAAAGTCACTTAATTTCTTAATTCATTTCATCATTGTGATATTTAAGTTTTGACTGTTAAACTTTTTATATTAAAACTTAATCCCAAATAAAATAATCCCACTTTTGCTTCATGAATTGATGCATCTTTCCGATAAAGTCACCTTCTCCTGGGGCATTTTGTGGGAGGGACTTGGCTGTAAGCTGTCATCAGGGAATATGTGCACACCCTGGGGAATGAGAGCCTCAGCCCTCGTAGAGTTTCTGTGAAGTCATTCCAAGATTTACCTGATAACAATATTGTGACAACCAACTGAGTTGTTAATTCATTCATATACCCAGCACTTGGCAAGTACTCAATAAGTATTAGGTGAGTATTATTATGGTCAAACTACAATTCATATTGGTCACTTTTCTTTTGGGTAGAAGTCAGTATCTTGATGCCTTTTTAGTTATTATATGTAAATGTAGACATCATGGACCAAGGCTTAGCAAAATGAGAAAATGGCCTTACTTATTCTAAACATTACACTTCATTTTATATTAACCATTGTTTTCCATTTAGGAGCTTGTCCTACCAATTTTTTACACAAACCGCTGATAAGGGAGATCTCTGATACTGGGCAATTGATTTTTTAACCTCAGTTCAGGACTCTATACTTACCCCTACTAAATCTCATCTTGTCACTTCTGACTCATTTTTTAACCTTCTGAAACCCTGTCAAATTCAGTATTGTAGCTCTTTTTTCAGGATTGATTTAAGGCACAAGTACAGTATCATGAAGCACTCATCTGTAGTTTCACCACAGTCAGGGTAAGCCTGTATAAGTCATCTTTGAGAACAGAGATCTTCTAACAGGTTAAACTGGATCAATTGAACAGAATTCTAAAGATACGGAGTTATGACTGATCTGCTGGACTGTGTACCTATATTATATCTTAGCCAGACTCTTGCTCCATAACACTTGAAAGCATGTTAAAATTAGTTCGTTTGATATCACGCTTTCTTCACCTAAATATAATGCTAGGTAAAGTCTGGAAAAGTCTACATCTTGATTTTTTTTTTCAGAACTAATTAATCAAACAGTGATATTCTGAAACTATTTGAAACATATTATTGATTTTCTCATTCTCATATTGCTGTGAAAAAAGGGAAATCAGGATACTTGACATGATTTTTAGAGAGTCCATGCTTGCATCAACTCCTAATCATTTTTTTTAATTCACCCACTCAAAAAATACAGTGAATTTCTAGTAGGTGCCAGGCACTGTTCTCTATCTTGGGAATCTGAAGATAAATAATATATGGCATCTGGTCTTTCACCTAAGTTAGAGTTCAAAAGATAAGGTTGCTATAGAAGTGTAAATCAAAGGTTTGAGGGAAAAAAGTGAATTCTGATTAGAGTTCTTGGAAAAGGCGTCAAATGAGTTCTTCAACAGGTGTCCACTTTTGAATTGAGTCTGAAAGAGTAAGTAGAAACAGGGCCCTAGAAGAGGAAAGGGAAGTCATCAAGGTAACACTTGTACAAAGCCACCGTGCTCTTAAAGGATGGTGACTGTTAATGAGGACGGCATTTCATGAAGACTAGAAGGGTATATTGTGTTAGGAGACCAGTGATAGGTAATGAGAATAGAGAGGTAGAGAAAAATTAAATTATAGATCTTAAAAACATTCATCATATTTACATTCTGTCTGGTATACAACGAGGGAAATTTGGAGATTTTTAGTCATAAAGCAACATGATTCATATATCTTAGAAAATTATCTTGGTGGTGTTCTAGAGACAGATTTCACCATAGCATAAAATGTGACACAACTGCCAATTTCCAAATTTCTCCAGTTATCTAAAATATATACATTTAAAATCAAACATTTTTTTCTTTTTTTTATTGCATTTTAGGTTTTGGGGTACATGTGCAGAACATGCAAGATAGTTTCATAGGTACACACATGGCAGTGCGTTTTGCTGCCTTCCTCCCTTTCACCCACATTTGGCATTTCTTCCCAGGCTATCCCTCCCCAGCTCCCCCCTACCCCATTATCCCTCCCCTATTACCCCAGTAGACCCCAGTGTGTAGTACTCCCTTCCGTGTGTCCATGTGTTCTCATTTTCATCATTTTAAAGTAATGTTCACTATTCCAAACTTTTTTCTGGCTCATAGTAGTTTTAAACTGAATGTTTGAAGGGTTTATTGTGTTATATTTGATTTGCTTATGAGCCGCTGTTGAAATGCCCAGTACTAAAACATAAGTGAATCTAGGTGTCCATGACTTGTGAGAAGGTTGAAGACATACTCATGTTTGGAAGAAATTATTTCCCTTGACACCTTGAGAGTGAATTAACACTTCTATGGAGAATATTAGAGGGAAAAATTGGAAAATCAAGGTCAGATCTCCGGACTACTTTAGTTTAATCCATAGACTTAAAAACATAAGAACAAAAAACAATTATTCAGGGAGATAGTGAATTTACTTTGAAGGATAAATGTAAATATACAATTGGTCAAATACTGTGAAAAAATCTAAATAATAATTTGGATTTGACAGTTGGAAAACACTAGGTGAGAAGTGAAACGAGAAGGAATTCACAGCATTTCAGATGTGTTGCAGGTTTTCTATAATACTAGATTAAGCCTGCAATTTTTCTTGCTCTGTTCTGGATGTGATAGCAAAATATATTAGACTCTGTAATGTATTAACAACATAGATCTATTACTGTCAGTTCTAGAGGCTGGGAAATTCAAGACGGAAGCACCATCATATTTGGTTTTTGGTGGGGCGGTCCAATAACCAAATTGTTTTGTTAAAGATGGTGCCTTCTGTGTGTCTTTACATGGTGAAAGGGGCAAACACTTCATTCAGTCTCTTTTATAAGGGCACTAATTTTATTCATGAGAGTGAAGGCCTCATGACTTAATCACTTCTCAAGAGACCCCCATCTCTTAATAATATATTTAACATATAAAATCAGGGGGGAAACCAACATTCAAACCACAGCACAATTGAAACAAAAAAAATGTTTATAAAACCTTACAGATTTAAGGTAGCCACTCAAAAACAGAAGTAGGTAGAACCTATCTCAGCATAGAGTCCCTGAGGTTCAAGCAAGTGTGGTGACACTGCAGGTAACAGTGTGACTGGATCCAGGAAATTCAGTTACTTATGTTCCAATACTTTCAGTATTTGAGACTCTTACCGGAAATTGATGAAGAGCTCAAGCAGAAAATGATTTGTTAGAGAAAAAATGATTATAAAATCACTGGAAAGGCAGAGAAAAGACAAGACCAAAGACAGCCACCAATATTTCACCTTCAATGTCACAAAATACCATAAGCATGGTCCGCATGCCAAGTCTGCAATGACTAACTAGAGGTCAGGAAGCCCTGCTGCCAAGTTACTCCTCCACTGATAATCACAGCCACACCACCCCAGAAACTGGACGAATAGACTGGAGTGGAGAGTTGCTAACCTCATTTATATCTGCAGAGCCTGTTGGCCATGTGCACCTCCTGAGAAAAGTGGGACTCACATTCACACCCCTCTGTCATTCTAAACTACAAACACGTGCCTTTCATTCTATGTTCACTACATGAAACTTAGAACCAGAGCAGCAATTTCTTATGATAAACAGGAGTATCTTAAATGATAGAATTTGATTCTGTGTGTTAATAGAAAATATCTAGGAAAGGTTGTAAACACTATTCTGGAATAATATTCATGCTAGCGCTTTCTTTTAAAGAAAGTTTACAAAAATCAAACTCTTCAGATTCCTGGGACTAAGTTTAGCAACACCGCAGCCTCATATGTGAAAAAAGAGCACAGTTCATGTCTATGAACCATGCATGCTAGGAGACCAAATTCTCAGAAATAAATATGTTGAGTCTGAAATTAGTAATAACCTGTTAAAACACAGTAACAAGGAACAAAAGTAGATATGTTTCTCAAGAAAACAGTGGGATTGGGAAAAAAAAGTTATTTAAGGGATCTTTATAATTCACAGTAATAAGACTGAGAAGAAAGACTAAATTTACAAAGGAGAAGAAAAGGGAAGGAAAGAGCTATCTGATAAAGAAAATATTGAAGAAGACAAAAGGAAAAGTCATGTCATTTAGAGATAGTAGGTTTAGTCTTGGAAAAATGAGAAGATAGGCTTCCATTATCAGTTAATCAAGAGGTGATAGCTCTTCAAGATACTGATTACATTGCAGCCTTATAGCCAATAAGCCAAGATAGCCACGATATAAAGATGTACCACATGATGTCACTTATATGTGGAATTCTAAAACATCGAAACTCATAGAAATAGAGAGCAGAACGCTGATTGCCAGAGGCTAGAGAGTGGGAGAAATGGTAAGAGGTTGGACAAACAGTAAAGATTTCACTTAAGCAAGATAAATAACTTCTGGGGATTTGATATGCTGAAGTTCATTCAGTGACTCCAGAGTTTGTACCTATCTGACTCCTAGATCATGCCACCAGTTCCTTGCCATTACACACATCAAAAAAATTCAGAGCGGAACTTCAATGTTGTATCCATTGCCTAACATGTGACTAAAATATTGACATGTCAATGGATACAAAACGAGCATCGTGATCAGGGAAGAATAGCAAAATTACAATGACTGACAATTGCTAACAGTTTTAATATATTCTAGAGTCTAGGTGCTCAACACTACTTAGTATTTCCAACAACATTAGCAGTGATACTATTCTAATATCCATTTGAGAGAGAAAACTACTGCAATGTGAAAAGATTAAGTGACTTGTACAAGGCTTTATTTGACCAAACTGGCAAGGCCAGGGCTTGAATCCATAAACTCTCCTGACATATCCAGTCTCATAACCCAACACTAGTAGAGGTGAAGAGAAAGGGGGATTAAACAAATGTTTGCACAATTGCTTTTCTATTCATTCATTCATTCATTCATTATGTGGTGAGTGGTATTCATCAATTTTGGCAATAAAACATGCTAGGAGATAGTTTAGAAAAATGTGGTAACAATGAAGGGATAACAGTGTGTGAAACTGAACTTCCATGGGCCTCAGTTGAAATACTGAGCTATGTCTGAAAGTCTTTTAAAATAGACCCGGATCTTTGCATTAGATAATCCAGGATCCCGAGTATGAGACTGAAAAAACCGAGGCTAATGTTGTAAAGAAAATGAAGCTCCTGAATACCATTCCCAGGGAAGTGATGTGATCACAGTGGTTCTTTACGAAGATTGATTTTGCATTTCGATACCATGTGCATTGATGTTTTTGTTGGACTCTAATAGAAAAGGAAGCCAAGAGCCACTAATGGCATTACAGGCACAGTCAGATAGGGCCAAGGCAGGGGAAGTAACAGAGGAAATAGGAAGGAAGAAATAGATACAAGGATTATAATGCAGGAATTATTCAAATAGTGTTCTCACTTATTGTAATGTTGATAGATAGGAATCAAGGTTGAAGGCAATTACAGAACGATCAGAAATTGAAGAGAAGAATTAGAGATGTTGATCCTAGGCACATCTGACACTATTCACTTGGACATGTTCTCACCCACTAAAGGAGCTGTGATGACAGCTAATTTTTGCATTTTTATATAAACAGGGGTTCACCATGTTTATGCAGGCTGGTCTCAAACTCCTGACCTCAAGTAATGTTTGTATATTATTTTTAATTACTGAAATACTTAATTCATCAAATATTTTCTGAGAACTTAGTATATTCCAGTCACTTTGGTCAATGTTACATGTATGTGTGTATGCATATGTAAATAGATATGTGTAAATGTGTGTTTGCAAAATGTTTTGTCTCTTTCCTCAGGAAACTTATAATTTAGCAGTCAGTTGAAAGTTGAACATATAAAACCAGAATGTAAAACAATATTTAGAAAGAGAATTAAAGTCATAGGCATGCTTTTGCTTTGAGCAAAATAATCTAAATATGAGGCCAGAGAAAATATTATAAACAAAAGGCTAGAGTAAGTGTCAGCAGATCTGAAATTGGACTATGCAGCTAGAAGATGCTAGTCACTGGCCCATGTTTTGATGATGGTGTCTTTGTGCTGAAAAAAAAAAAAGGCTCTTCTTTCTCTGCAGGTGCACCATGACTGGGTGGACAGCTTGGTGAATGGTGCAGCCTCTGCAGTCAGAGTAAAAACAAACAATCATGTTTATGCCATATATTCAAAGATGGGATCCCAAGACAATAATATCTGCCTCTCATCTTCCAGAGTATACTACCTTCACTTTTGACACGTATCCCCAAACTGGAGTGTAACTCCTCTGACATCCAACTCAGACCCATTGGACGTTAGAGAGTTAGCCACTGAGCAGAGATTGAAGAATTTATGTTTTTTTAAAGGATCTATGTGCATTTATTTGCCTTTCTCCTGTAATTTGAACAAAACCTACAAATAAATTTTGGATCAAACCTGCAGCTGAAAAGACATGCAGATTAACCTGGAGATTAAGGAAACACAAAAATTATAAGAATATTTGAAAGCTTAAAACATTATTTAGATATCTTAAAATTTATATTTTCAGATATGATTTTAGTAGCTCTAAGACTTCTGTATGCATCAGTATTCTACATGTGTTTCTGAACCTTAGAGTTGTAACATAATGTAATTCATACACTCTCTAAATAATTTACAGTTATTAATTAGAGTTGAAATATATGCTGTGGCATTTATTTACAGTATTCACATATAAAAGGCCATAAAGCTGTCCTCCTGGCTCTTGCTCAGTACCATTTATGAGGCACATTATTATGTGACCTACAGTGACCTTTTTTAATTCTAGAAAATAAAGTACATTTGAATTTGACTGCCATTTGGGATTTTGGTTTTTATTTTTATTTGTATTTATTTATTTTTCAGATAGAGTCTAGCTCTGTTGCCCAGGCTGGAGTACAGTGGCATGATCTCTACTCACTGCAATCTCTGCATCCAGGGTTCAAGTGATTCTCCTTGAACCAACCAAAGCAGCTGTGATTACAGCATATTTTTGTGTTTTTGCATAAACAGGGGTTCACCATGTTGACCAGGCTTGTCTCAAACCCCTGACCTTAAGTAATCCAGCTACCTCAGCCTCCCAGAGTGCTGGGATTACAGGATTCCAGGTGTAAGCCACCATGCCCAACCCTAATTTAAGATTTTATATAAATGCTTGATTGGCATGCCAATTGAAATTCACATGTACTGCATAATTTGTCAGTCGGGTTATTTATATATAATTAGCCCATTCTCACACTGCCATGAAAAAACATCTGAGGCTGGATAACTTATAAAGGACAGAAATTTAATTGACTCATAGTTCTGCAATCTCTGGTAATTTCAAGAGAATTTCAGGGAGGCCTCAGGAAACTTACAATTATGGCAAAAGGCAAAGGAGAAGCAGGCACCTTCTACAGAGGGAGGCAGACCAGAGTGCTAGCAGAGGAAATTCCAGACATTTATAAAACCATAAGATCTAGTGAGAGTCATTCATTGGCACTAGCATAGCACAGGGAAGCTGCCCCCATGATTCAATTATCTCCATCTCATTCCACCCTTGACACACAGAGAATATAGGGATGAAAATTCAAGGTTAGATTTTGGTGGGGATGAGGAGCCAAACCATACCATACTTTTTTTCTCTCTGAAAAAATTATTCATGTTTAATTTTTTTCCAAAGTTTAAGATTATTTCCAATGTGACATGGACAAAAGAGGAAGAGAGTGATAGAGAAATTAATGTTAATGTGTCTCTAAATTTTGATGTTCCTGGAGTAGAGTTTTCAGTTATATCCTCATTGGGATTTTTTTTCTAATGATGCCTGCTTGAAATGATGTAAGTAATGGATAGATTAAAATAACACACACAAGAAGGATTTTATAGCTATTTTGAAAACACAGAAATAGTATTTCAATATCTCAACTAAACTTTTAATTTAATTGGATAATATATAAATGAAATTAGACCAAATATTTTACAGTCTTATTTAGTACATAATACTGAAATTTTTCTTGAAACTTAACTACAATTTAGTAACATAATTGTGGTGAATGCAAAGAATATACATTTCGTATTTTTACAAGACATCATTATTTATAATGGTGATGGGTAAATAATTGATTTATGTATTCTAATATTTTAACTACCCTCTTTTTTCTGTTTTATTTTTTCTCTCAAATGCACATGAAATTGTTTTCCTGCACCTCAATAAAATGTTTATGTTGTATAGAAAAAGCAGAAGTAACATATTCCCTCAATAATTGAAATGTGGTTTTCATTTTGCTGTCTACTTTCTGTGGTAATAAAAATTAACTTGTGTGTACTTTCTTGTAATTTCAAGAGAACTTTCAGGTGTTTATGTAAGTTCTGTAACTCAAACATATTAAGTGATACATGTAGCAGTTTTCCTTAGTTCCTAATTCTCGTAACACTATATCCTTAATAATGGCCATTCCCATTCCCTCAGTTATGTTTTCTTTATAATTGTTTGTCCATAGATGTGCCATCCAGTCCCTATGGAGTGAAGATCATAGAGTTGTCACAGACCACAGCCAAGGTTTCTTTCAACAAACCAGACTCCCATGGAGGTGTGCCTATTCATCACTATCAAGTGGATGTCAAAGAAGTGGCGTCAGAAATATGGAAAATAGTACGCTCCCATGGAGTTCAAAGTGAGTCAATAATTTCAAAATGGGTTGATTAATTCAAACTGATCTTCAGTATACCTGTATGATTAGCTTTTTCAATTTCCTCCAGCATTTTCTTTTCTTTTAATAAAATGGTGTTGGGATGATATTTCCTGCACCCTATTCTTCTTGATAAAAGTTCTAATACAGACAGTAGTTTCCATCTTCAGTAAAAATGAAAGAGCTTAGTAGAATCAGCAGAGTTCAATTCTGAGGACAAAAGTTACATTAAGAAAATTCTTTGGTGAAAAGACAATTGCTCACAAACTGGATATGATGGATGGATTTTATGAAATGTGTGTTCATGTTTCATTTATTAATATTTCTCTCAAAAGTAGGTGTGAAAATGAAACCGCAAAATGTAGGTGCCTTGTATACTCATGAAGCCATCTACAAAAATCTATATGACTTTATATATTTATATTTACTTTTTGTATTTTAATATTTTTATTCACTTTTACATTTCTATTAAAAAAATAAAATAATTCACAGAGTTTCTTTTTACTTATATAAAATGTCATCATCTTGTGAAAATGTAGTTTGTTTTCTCATTAGGAAAAGACAAAACTAAAGCAAGAAATAATATGAAACTATTGTCTTAGACTCTGTTGTTTAAGACACAGAACCATATTGAGTGTTCCAAAAGCATAGCATAAAATTGTTAAGAAATTAATGCTTCTTTGGTCTGTTCTATGAGGAACCTACCTTGACCCTAACACATATGTAGAGTTCAGTAAAAGCAAAAGCCTTCCTGTGAAGGGAAAAGGGAGGGAACCAATCCTGGTGAACATAGAGAGAAAGCAAATGAAATTATCCTGGTCTCCTCTGTGTTGACACCTACTGTTTTAGTTTTCACTGAGAGTAATATGGGTTTTGGATAGAAGTATCAGAAACATTAATCAGTCATTTATCATGTACCATACGCTTCAAATAATGTCCTCAAACCGATGAGTTTATATTATTTCATTGGTGAAATACTTGGATTATATTATCTGTGAAGGTCATGTGGTTCAGGAGAGATTTTTAAAGTCAATGCCCAAAAATCAATGAGTAAGTTGGACCAAGGACTATAGTTTTAAAAAAAATTTATTAACCTGGATGCCGGAATATTGTGCTATTTAATTCGTTTTGTTTTGTTTTATTAAAAGTGAGAAAAAGAAAAAGAGGATGCTAGGTGAAAAACAGAAAGAGAAAATACATTATTTCTTAAACTGTATAAAACTCAGTGTTTGTGCTCAAGGCAACCATGCAGAAAATTAATATTAAGTCTGAATTTTATAGAAATTGAACACAGCACAAAAGTGCTGCCCCACCCTAGCCCTGCCAAACCCGGGAAAAGGTTAATAGACTGTCTCTGGACTTCTTACAAAGCTGCAGCATCATGGAGAATTTATAGTGACCTTGATCTGCCCAAGTTGATCAAGGTAAAAATCCTGACATTGTACCTCACATATCCATCTGTCAGAGGCAGATTACTATGCTTACAAAACTGAAACATAACAAAGCACATTCATTACTTTAAAATGAGAAATACTGTCACAGAAATTAGAACATTCAGAGTCTATATAAGTACATATTTTACCTGTTGGCAAGTTATTTAGGACACAAAATGAGAGTCAGAAACTTGTTTGATGAATCTAGAATATGAGCTAGGGAAGTTGCATGAAAATATTTTTTTTTGAAGTGTAGAATTTTTTTTCCTGTGTCTCAAGCTGGAATGCAGTGGTGCAATCTCAGCTCACTTCAACCTCCACCTCCTGTGTTCAAGCAGTTCTCCAGCCTCAGCCTCCTGAGTAGCAGGCACCTGCCACCATGCCTGGCAAATTTTTGTATTTTTAATAGAGACAGGGTTTCACCATAATGGCCAGGCTGGTCTGGAACTCCTGACCTTGCAATCTGCCAGCCTTGGCCTCCCAAAGTGCTGGGATTACAGGTGTGAGCAACCATGCCTGGCCTGAATAGAATGTTTAATAGCCTCAGACTGGGGCAGTTTAAAGCTTGCCAATGAGAATAAAATACTCTAAAGTCTTGTGACTAGAGATTTGCCACAGTAATTTGAGGAAAATGACTGCATTAGTACTTTTTTCCTGTTTCCATTGTTAACTCATCTTCCGTAGATATGTGGATGAGTACCTTAAAATCAAGTTGCCATCATGTAGTCAAACCATTGTATGATCTCAACTTAGTGGAGTATAGACATGTATTTTAAATTTTACTGCTACTTTAAGCCCTTCTTTTTTATTCTCACTTTCAGTTATTTAATAATATATTTGTCAGGCACTATAGATATATTTTCATCTTCAAGTAACAGAAAAAAGCAGTTCAGCATTGGTGGTATAGTGGTGAGCATAGCTGCCTTCCACAATAAACAGTCAGTCCTGCACAGTTTAAAACTTATAATAATGTTTAATTTCACATTCATTGTCTCTGACCTCCATGAACGATAGACCTCAACCTGGGGAGCTTAATAGTGACACGAAATACATATTCTCTTGGGAAGGTGAAAGAGATCAAATACCTCTTATGGTTCTGGTGCTGTAGAACTCATTGGGCTGTCACTGCCACTTGCCCTCTGTGGGATGGGCATCTAAGTACCTGCCCCCTGGGGATGTGTGACTGGAGTGCAAGCACACTAGAAGGCTTTTAAGAGGCAGAATATTCTTCATGGGATGCTGTTTAGCTTGAGCTCTTTAGACACTTCCTCGCCCTTTACTTCAGCAGGATTTCCTTTAAGTGTGAATGTCTCCCACTAACTTTATGCAATATACACTAGACCAAAAGAGATGGTTTACATTCTCACTCAGCTAAGATGTAAGAAACTTCATTACTACACAGCTGATCTCTTTCTTGAGTTTTCTTTTTCCACATTTCAAAGAGACATAGTAGATGAATCCTCTATAAAAACAGAAGTCCAAACTGAGATACAAATATCAGATCTCTCTTCTCATCTCTTGTGCCAAAAAATTCAGTTTGTTCTGTTAACCTCTTGGGCTTACCTTCACTTAGTAAGGAGAAACATCACTACGCTTTCTTCTGGGTGGAAGACTTACTAGTTTCATTAGCGTTTTTTTTTTTCACCTTTTAGTTTTCTGCTTACATGTTGGGGAGTGGGAAGGTCAGGGTGTATGGAGTTGGCTCTCAAGGCTGGTGTTGCAAACCTTATTTAGCCTCTTCTTCTTTAACCTTGCAGGAGGTGCCTGACCTCTTCTCAAATGTATACTATTTGATGTATTTTTTCTTCTCTCTATGAATTGTCTCAGTTGAAAATTCTAGCACTGCAGAAACATGCCCCCTCAGTCTCCATATAGTTTCTTATCACTGTGCTGGTGCCTATGTAATGTGATTTATTTATGCTGCATTTATACTTTATATCTCAAGTGATGGTGTGATATCATTTATATATAAAATGATGTTTAGAGAAAATGAAGTTTTTAAGGATTTCTTAGTGTAGACTCCATATTTGTATAGCAGGAATGAATATAAATACATGACTAAAAGAACAACATAAATGCAATGGGTAGCCAGGGAAAGAAGCTGAGTAATTCCATTAGGACCACTCCTAACATTGTAAGATATGTGCGTCTGGCACTTATTCTTCCATTAGGAAAGAGATGTCCTATTTTGTAAAGATATTTGTAAGAATAAAAAATGATTTTTTTATATAGATACATGAAATGTGTTACAAATAAGCATACTTATATGTACTATAAATTGGCAGCAATGATTTGATTATTGAAACATGTAGCATAGTTTTGACATGAACAGTGTATTTTAATCAAACATATTTTCATTGTGTTCCTGTGATTTCAGTGAGTCACTATATCCTTTAAAGTAACATTTCAATCTTGCTCATATTTTCCCATCTGACTGACTTAGGTCCTTTTAACACTGCCCAGAATTAATTTTTTAACCACCTATAACATGCTTTCGCAATCACTCCTGGAAGTGCTCTAACAGGAAAATTCCCTCTTCCCCCAGAATGAATGACTGCTGAGTGACACCGTGTGTGTGTTTATGTGTGTGTGTTTATTTTATTTTTTTCTTTTCCTGAGATGGAGTCTCCCTCTGTTGCCAGGCTAGAGTGCAATAGCACAGTCTCCACTCACTGCAACCTGCCACTCCTGGGTTCAAGCAATTCTCCTGCCTCAACCTCCTGAGTAGCTGGGATTACAGGCACACACCACCAAGCCCAGCTAATTTTTGTATTTTTAGTAGAGACGGGGTTTCACCATGTTGGTCAGGCTGGTCTCAATCTCTTGACCTCATGATCAGCCCTCCTTGGCCTCTGAAATTGCTGGGATTACGGCATCCAGCACCTGGCCAGAAGCAACTTTCAAACAGAAACTAAGTTTCTGTAGAACACATTGGGCTATCGCTGTCACCTGCCCTCTGTGGGATGGGCATCTAAGTACCTTCCCTTTGGGGATGTGTGCAAACACACTAGAAGGCTTTTAAGAAGCAGAATATTCTTCATGGGATGCTGTTTAGCTTGAGCCCTTTAGACACTTCCTCGCCCTTTACTTGAGCAGGATTTCTTTTATTACCACTGCGCCTGGCCAGAAGCAACTTTCAATCAGAAAATAAGGTTCAAAGTGTTTATGAGAGATTAACACATTTTTGGAAAGAGTAAAGATGAAGCAGAATTCAGCAAATGGAGTTAACTACAGTTCAGGCTCCAGTGGCATGCTGGGAGTTGTCTTTGTTTTCTTTTTTGTTTGTTTGTTTTTTAAGCTACACAACTCTGCACTGCATATAACATTACCTTGATCAAGAAACCAGGAGACTTCACTGTAATTCTTCCACTGGGCCATGCCAGAAATTTCACACATTTCTTCCAACCTCTGTTATATTGAGAAACATCAGGCTCACCACATTAATTACATGAGCAATTTATACCATGTGAGCAATTCAGTGGTTATGAATTTTCAAAGAAGTATTTATCTAATCCCCCACCAAAACTCTGTGTGTGTGTGTGTGTGTGTGTGTGTGTTTCTAGCACACCCTTTTGTTTCCTTTCAGGAATATTAAGGGTCCTGATTTTATGTGAGGATCCCCACTTCATCTACTGATTTTGAATCTTTTTTTAACCCACTGAAGTCATTAGAAACCAGTCTTCTACATCAAAGACCCATACAAAACCTCTGAGAATCTGAGTACCAGGAACGTATTCAACAAAACTGCCACGGTTTATGGAAAAAGCCATTACATGACTGTTTCTCTAACTTCTAGCCTCTCCATACAATTCATTTTTGATATTTCAGAGTTTGCCTTCCTTTTCTGTGAGATAGTCAGTAGATTTGAAAATTTTTTGAAATGATATGCCATAATTTCTAGGTATACTTTGAAGGCTTGTTTTTCTTGCTCTCTAGAAGAACGTATTGTTGAAAATCAGAATGCATATTTAAAACACATGCACACACAAACACACACATATTTGAATACTAAGGAAAAGCTTGTTTGTAGCTTTGTTTTATAAATCATAGTTATATGATTTAAGATTTTGAAGTATATGTTAATCATATATCTTAAAGTTTAAAGTTTGAGAGATCTATGTAAGCACTATTATACTCATTGTATTTGAAGCATTTGTTAGAAGATAGATTTAGGGTTATCTCTGAAAATGTAGATACACATGGTCTCAAATTTTTAGCTATCTTTTCCCTCTGAGCAGCTTTATTTATTCTAATTTATGGGAGTTTAGTTAATGTTTAGTTACTTTTCCTTCTTAGTAAATATATATCATTTTTAATATACTTATTGATGTGTCTACTTCTAATCGCAGATATCACCACTCAGAAATAAATATCAGCTCTTGTTAGATTGCAGTGCAATCCAATTTAGGAGGAAAATTTTAACATAAAAATTCTCCTGTTAGTAGATTCTAATCTTAAATAAATCATTAACAGATTCTTACTTATTTCAACTTCTCACTGTGCACCTGGTCCTAGATTTAAGGCACAAGGGAATCCGGGTCTGTTATTATATCCTTTTTCAAGGTTTATCTGAAGCCATACTAATTATCACAACGAATGATGTGACATGAAACTAATTTTCAAATCTCAAGAAATTGTGAATAAATCAAATATCAACAACTTGAACTATTTGGATATAGAATGTCTGTTGGTCTGACTCTTCATTTTGAGTGAGACACACGTATCACAGGTGTAGCAAGACTTTTTGGTTAGAGAAGCTGCAGGACGTATTCACTGAGAAACCATATAGCATTTTGTGAGTTCCATACAAACCATATAACATTTTAAGTGTTCCTCACTGGGCACTTAATGAAGAGAAAATACTAACCTTACAAACAGCTATGCTTTGTTTCAGCTTTCTTAATAAAAATGACAATATCAACATCTTAAAATATTAGGCCAGGTGTGGTGGCTAACGCTTGTAATACCAGCATTTTGGGAAGCTACAGAAGGAGGATTGTTTGAAGCTCAGAGTTCAAGGTCAGTCTGGGCAAAAAAGCAAGACCCCATCTCTCTCTAAAAAATATGTTTTAGTAGTTGGCTGATCTTGAACTCCTGACCTCAAGTGATCCACCTGCCTTGTCCTACCAAAGTGCTGAAATTATAGGCATGTGTCACCGTACCCGGCCTTCAGGTTTTAATTTTAGCAAAAGTTAACATTTTAATAAAAGTCTGGTGGAAAAAACAACATGTATGGTAGAGGAAATTATTTTCAGTTTGGTAGAAAAGTAGTGCTTTATTGTTATCAATATACATTTTTTTCTGAAAGGATTTTGAAGTATACATTTTGATTTAAAAGATGCTCCTGTTCTTGATGGGTTAGAAAACTAATTTTGAATAAAGGCCTTAATTAAAATACAGTAAACTTTAGTAGATCCAGTACTGAAATCTTAGGTGCAAATATGCAAAGTACCAGCAGTAAATGTGGCCAGCATTTAAAAACAAATTATTTCTATTTCTTTAAATGACGTATGTTGAAAAGTTTTTAAAGTACCTATGGTACACATTGTCAAAGAAAACTACTCTTGCATCCTAATAAACAGCTGGGGATGTATGAAATGTATTCATTTATTCAAATGTAGAACACGTGTATGTTCATTCATATACTGAGTCATTGGTTCAATTAGTGAAAAATAAGAGGCGGCTAATGAAACTTCCCAAATTTCCTAAAACAGAAGAGCTGACTCATGGAGTATATGTAACTCCTACTAGCCTACTTGTGCGGCAGTGACGTTCTGCTGTAGTCATGGATAAGGTTGTGGAAGAATTTCTCTTAAAATATCTGGCTCAATACACTTCAGTTAACTGCTGATGTAGAGATTCATGCTTACATATTCTAACAGTTTGGAGTTTAAAATAACATATCATTAAAATAACTTAAAATTTAAAATTTACTTAAAAATAATTGTATTTTTATAGCTGAGTTCAAAGATGGTACCAAAAGTACTCAGACTCCCTTCACCCAACCTCCCTTAATGATAGCATACCATCATACACTTATCGAAACCAATGAATTATCATGGGTACGTTAGTAATAAAGAAACTACAGAGTGTATTACGAAATATCATTTTTAACAGCTTTCCTCTATTGTAGTTTTCTCCCACTGGGAATAAAAATAGACTGGGCACAGTGGCTTATGCCTGTTAACCTGGCACTTAGGGAGGCCAAAGTGGGCAGATTGCTTGAGCTCAGGAGTTCAGGATCTACCCGGGCAACAAACACAGTGAAACATCACATTGACAGAAAGTACTAAAATTAGCTGCATGTGGTGGCATGCGCCTGTGGTCCCAGCTACTCTGGAGGCTGAGGTGGGAGGATCGCCTAAACTGAGGAGGCAGAGGTTGCAGTGAGCTGAGATTGCAGCACTGCACTCCAGCTTGGGAAACAAGGGAGACCCTATCAAAAATAAAAAAAGATTTCAGAAATTCTATTCAGCAAGTGAAATGTATATGTACTAATCAAGGTTACTAAACATTTTAGATGAATTTTACTTTTTTTGTTTTTTAAGACCATTTTTAGGTAGAAACAAAAGTCAAGTTAGCAATCAAACTCATTTGATTGACTCATTTAAATGACTTGAATTAGCAGGGTTTCAAATAATTCATTAAATTCTTCCTAACCTATAGTCCTCCAAATCAAAAGTTTCAAATATGCTTTTCTCTCTCACTCATCATACCTCACTCAATTTGTAGATTTTTAAATTCTGAAAGTGTTTCTGCTTCAGTAGTTGTTAATATTTACATCGCCTTCAGGGAAACTTAGTGCAGGTTTCATGAGAAACCCTTGCATGTTTCATGTCTACATAACCAAAAGGCAGTTATGATTTCATGAAGCATAGAATACCAAAAACAGGATCTTTTTAAAGTGACATCCTAGTGGATCTCCATTTGTCATGAGATCCCAAATATTCCAGTGTTGGCACAAAGTGATTACTCATACCATTACTTCAAAATGGTGATTATCTTTATTTATTTTGGTTATATTAAACAAAACATATGCTTTTAAAAACCTGATTACTAAATATTCTCCAACAAACATATACTTAGTATATACTATTAGTGATACATACTTTTTAGTATTTGGACTATTTCAGTGAATGAAACAAAAAAAGATTTCCCTTTAAGGAGCTTACATTCTAAAAGATGGATTGAGATAATTTTTATGTCCTATTTCATAGGTTTAAAAGAGTAATGTGGGGAAGGCAAGAAAAGAGGGATTGAAAATATTGAAATGGTTGGGAGACTTTAGCAATTTTAAGTAAGGATTTGAATATAGGTCTTATTGGAAAAATGATTTTTCAGCAGAGACTAGGAAAGATGAACATGGTGTACTAAAGAAAAGCCTCCCAGGCAGAGTAAGCTGCTAAAAAAAGTCCCCTCAGGCTGGAGTGGGCTTGTTTGACTAAGGAACAAAGAGGTCAGCATGGCAGCATTAGAGAGAAAAAATCAGATTGAGTAAGGAGGTGCAATCAGAAAGGTGAGGTTAGGCAAAGGGATACTCTATATAATGAATATGACCTGACAGTACTGACATCACCTGAGGGATTGTTAGAAATGCAGACTCTTGTATTTTTTCTCAAATCTATGAAACCAAGACTTCATTTTAACAAGATGACCAGATATTTACATACAGGTTAAAATTCCAGAAGCACTGATATAACAGATTGTAAGATCACACAAGACTTCAGTTCTTTGCCTGATTTTCACAGGAGATCCAGTTGGGTGTGAAGAGTATAAAGACTTGAAATACTTTAGGATCACTCTAGCTACTGTGTTGAGAGAAGTGTGCAATAAGGCAGAACAGCTCAGAGGCAATGGTGGTCTTCTAAATGAAAGATGTAGCCGGGCCCGGTGGCTCACGCCTGTATTCCCAGCCCTTTGGGAGGCTGAGGTGGGCAGATCAAGAGGTCAGCAGTTTGAGATCAGCCTGGCCAAAATGATGAAATATCGTCTCTACTGAAAATACAAAAGTTAGCCAGGAGTGGTGGTGTGTGCCAGTAATCCCAGCTACTCAGGAGGCTGAGGCAGAAGAATTGCTTGAAACCAAGAGGCAGAGGTTGCAGTAAGCCGAGATTGTGCCACTGCACTCCAGGCTGGGAGACAGAGTAAGACTCCGTCTAAAATAAAAAAGAAAGAAAGGTGCACAGCACTCAAACCAGACAGTCACAGTTGAGGAGGGATGGGAAAAGGTTGTCAAATTCTTGATGTATTGTAAAGGTGGTTTTCAGAGAATTTCCTTAGATGGGTAAGAACGTGGAGGATAGGGCATAGGGTGGAAATAAACAAAATAAATAAGTTGAAGCTGATTCTGACATTTTTTACCAAAAGTCTCAACTAAAAGTTTGCAAAGATGGAAAAAACTAGGTGCATGTTGTTCGGTAAGTGTAAATCAGCCTTGTGAATTAAGACTTAAATTGTTGTCTTTAATCCAATTAGGAATACCATGAAGGCAGTAGAAGATGGCTAAAGAGAGGTCTAGACTGTAGGTATAAATTTAAAAGTCATTTGCCTTTAGATGTTTAAAATCATGATACTATCAAGTCAACAGAGGGATAAATGCAGGAAGGGAATAGAAAAGGCCCATGGACTGAGTGATTACTTATGTTTTAGTATATATTTTCTTAACTATGTTTGCTGTATCATTATGAGTTAGCTAAAGTGTGACTTTTCTAAATTTGTGGAGAATTTTCTACATTGCATTATGGTGCTACTAAAAATAATAAAAGAAATTATTGATATTAGTCTATGTTGCCCAAAATATTTTTAGGGGGACATTTACCTCAAAAGATATTCCATATGACATGATTCTTTCTCTTTCCTCTTCCCTCCCTGCTGCCAGAAACACTGGATTACTTTAACTATATATACAACATTTTTCTTTTTTCTTCTCTTCCCTACTGTGCTTGCTTTCTGTGTTATGGAAAAATATATTACTGTATATTTTTATGTATATTAGAAGACATCTTTTATAAACAATGAGTTAATGATTCATTTGGTCCATTAACATGAATCACTGATAATTATTCCATTTTTCAAATGCTGTATCATACTAGAGTTTCTTTGGGTAATAATTCTGATGAGATGGGTCTAAACTTCTTTTAAGTAATCAATGAGAAATACCTTTTCTCATTATAGTAGAGGTGATTGTTCTCTAGGAAGACCTATAGATTTCCTATAAGCTCAAAGTCATTGTAAATTAATTTCCATTTGTGCTTCAAGGTGTTCATCCTGCAGTTTCTTTGAAACTAAGTTGTTTACAATTGCCTGGATGTAACTGGATTTCACTCTATACTACTACTCAATTTTACTTTTACAGAAAAACTTTAAAATAATCAGTATTTGTAAAGCTTATCAAAGAGAATGCTTTCAGTTTTTGCCCATTCAATGCCATATTGGCTGTGGGTTTTGTCAGAAATATCTCTTATTATTTTGAGATATGTTCCATAAATACCTAGTTTATTGAGAGTTTTTATTTTTATTTTTAATATAAAAGGATGTTGAATTTTATCAAAGGCCTTTTCTGCATCTATTGAGATAATCATGGTTTTTGTCATTGGTTATGTTTATGTGATGGATTACACTTATTGATCTGCATATGTTGAACCAGACTTGCAATGCATCCCAGAGAGGAAGCTGACTTGATCGTGGTGAATAAGTTTTTTGATGTATTGCTGCCAGTATTTTATTGAGGATTTTCGCATTGATGTTCATCAGGGATATTGGCCTGAAATTTTCTTTCTCTGTTATGTCTCTGCTAGGTTTTGGTATCAGGATGATTCTGGCTTCTTAAAATGAGTTAGGGTGGAGTCCCTCCGTTTCATTTGTTTGGAATAGTTTCAGAAAAAATGATACCAGCTCCTCTTTGTAACTCTGGTAGAATTCAGCTGTGAATCCATCTGGTCCTGGGCTTTCTTTGGTTGGTAGGCTATAAATTACTGCCTCAATTTTAGAACTTGATATTGGTCTATTCAGAGATTAGACTTTTTCCTGTTTTTGTCTTGGATGGGTGTATGTGTACAGGAATTTATCCATTTCCTCTAGATTTTCTAGTTTCTCTGCATAGCAGTGTTCATAGTATTCCCTGATGGTAGTTTGAATTTCTGTTGGTTTAGTGGTAGTATTCCCTTTATCTTTTTTTTATTGTGTCTACTTGATTCTTATCTCTTTTCTTCTTTATTAGACTAGTTAGAGATCTATCTATTTTGTTAATTTTTTCAAACAACCAGCTCCTTGACTCATTGATTGATTTTTTTGTAGGGCTTTTTGTGTCTCTGTCTCCTTCAATTATTCTCTGATCTTAGTTATTTGTTGTCTTCTGCTAGCTTTTGGATTAGTTTGCTTTTGCTTTTCTAGGTCTTTTAATTGTGATGTGAGGGTGTCGATCTGAGATCTTTCTAGCTTTCTGATGTGAACACTTAGTGCTGTAAATTTCCCTCTGAACACTGCTTTAGCTGTGTCCCAGAGACTCTGGAACATCATTTCTTTATTATCATTGGTTTCAAATAACTTCTTGATATCTGCCTTAATTTCATTATTTACCCAGGAGTCATTCAGGAGCAGGTTGTTCAATTTCCATGTAATTATGTAGTTTTGAGTGAGTTTCTTTATCATGAGTTCTAATTTAATTGCACTGTGGTATGAGAGACTGTTTGTTATGATTTCAGTTCTTTTGCATTTACTAAAAAGTGTTTTACTTCCAACTATGTGGTCAACCTCAGAATAAAAGCCATGTGGCTCTAAGAAGAATGTATATTACATTGATTTGGGGTGAAAAGTTCTGTAGATTTCTATTAGTTTCACTTCACCCAGAGCTGAGTTCAAGTCCTGAATATTCTTGTTAATTTTCTGTTTCATAGATTTGTCTAATATTGACCATGGGATGTTAAAGTCTCCTACTATTATTGTATGGGCATCTAACTCTTTGTAGCTCTCTAAGAACTTTTATTATGAATATAGGTGTTCCTGTATTGGGTGTATATTTATTTAGGATAAGTAGCCCTTCTTGTTGAATTGATCTCTTTGCTATTATGTAATGCCCTTCTTTGTCTCGTTTGATCTTTATTGGTTTAATGTCTGTTTTATCAGAGTCTAGGACTGTAACCCCTGCCTTTTTTTTTTTTTTTTTTGCTTTCCATTTGCTTGGTGAACTTTCCTTCATCCCTTTGTTTTGAGCCTATGTGTGTCTTTGCAATTGAGATGAGTCTCCAGAATACAGCAAACCCATGGGTCTTGACTCTTTATTCAATTTGCCAGTCTTTGTCTTTTAGTTGGGGCATTTAGAACATTTACATTTAAGGTTAGTATTGTTATGTTATGTGTGAATTTGATCCTGTCATCCTAATGCTATCTGGTTATTTTGCAAAGTAGTTGATGCAGTTTCTTCATAATGTCATTGATCTTTATATTTTGTTGTGTTTTTGCAGTGTCTGCAAAAACAATTTTTTTCTTTTTTCCAGTTTTTCCTTTCCATATTTACTGCTTCCTTTAGGAGCTCTTGCAGGGCAGTCCTGGTGGTGACAAAATTCCTCAGCCTTTGTTTTTCTGGAAAGAATTTTATTTCTTCTTCAATTATGATGTTTAGTTTGGTTGGATATGAAATTCTGGGTTGAAAATTATTTTCTTTAAGAATGTTGAATATTGGCCCCCACTATCTTCTTAATTTTAGGGTTTCTGCTGTAAGGTCCACTGTTAGTCTGATGGGCTTCCCTTTGTAGGTGACCTGGCCTTTCTCTCTGGCTATGCTTAACATTATTTTTATTTTATTTCAACCTTGGAGCACCTGGTGATTATGTGTCTTGGGGTTGACACACTAGTGGAGCATCTTCTCTGTATTTTCCTGAATTTGCATGTTGGCCTATGTTGCTGAGTTGGAAAGTTCTCCTAGATAATATCCTGAAGTGTGTTTTCCTCTTGTTTCCATTCTCCCCATCTTCTTTGGATACTCCAATCAACAAGTCTGGTCTTTTTACATAGACTCATTTCTTCACTCAGCACTCCTATTCCACATAGTATTGGAAATTCTAGGCTGGGCAATCAGGCAACAGAAAGAAATAAAGGATATTCAAATAAGAAGAGAGGAAGTCAAATTATGTCTCTTTACAGATGACATGACTCTATATTTGGAAAATCCGAACATCTCAGCCTCAGCACCCATTAAACTAATAAGAAATTTCGGCAAATTCTGAGGATAAAAAATTAATGTGCAAAAATCACAAGCATTCTTTTTACCAACAATAGACAAGCAGAGAGCCAAATCATGAATGAATTCCCATTCACAATTGCTACAAAGAGAATAAAATACCTAGGAATACAGCTAACAAGAGAATGTGAAGGACCTCTTTAAGGAGAAGTACAAACCACTGCTCAAGGAAATAAAAGAGGACACAAACAAATGGAAAACATTCCATTCTCATGGATAGGAAGAATCAATACTGTGAAAATGGCCATAGTGCCCAAAGTATGTTATTCCCATAAAACTATCATTGACATTCTTCAGATTAGAAAGAACTACTTTAAATATCATTGGGAATCAAATAAAACTCCATATAGCCAAGAAAATCCTAAGCAAAAAGAACAAAGCTGGAGGAATCATGCTACCTTCAAACTATAAAACAAGACTACAGTAACCAAAACAGCATGGTACTGATACCAAAACAGACATATAGAGCAATGAGCACAACAGAGACCTGAAAAATAAAACCCCACATCTACAACCATTTGATTTTCTGCCAACAGGAGAAAAACAAGCAATGAGGGAAGGATCTTCTTTTCAGTAAAATGTGTTGGAAAAACTGGCTAACAATATACAGAAAACTGAAAATGGACCTCTTTATTACACCTTATACAAAAATTAACTCAAGATGGTTTGAAGACTAAAATGTAAAACCCATAACCACAAAAACTATAGAAGAAAACCTACAGAATTCAATTCAAGATACAGGCATGGGTAAAGACTTCATGATGAAAATGTCAAAAGCAATGGCAACAAAAGTCAAAATTGACAAATGGGATCTAATTAAACTAAGGAGTTTCTACACAGCAAAAGAAGCTATCATCAGAGATAACAGGCAACCTACAGAGTGGGAGAAAATGTTTGCAATCTACCCGTTGGACAAAGGTCTAATATCCAGAATTTACAGGAAGTTAAATTTATATAAAAAAATCAAAAAGTGGCAAAGAATATATACAGACACTGCACAAAGGAAGACATTTATGTGGACAAGAAACATAAAAAAAAGCTTAAAATCACTGATTATTAGAAAAATCCAAATTGAAACCACAATGAGATACCATCTCACACCAGTCAGAATGGTGATTAAAAAGTCAAGAAATGATAGATGCTAGTGAGGCTATGGAGAAATAGGAATGCTTTTACACTGTAGGTGGGAATGTAAATTAGTTCAACCATTGTGGTTGGTGGGAATTTAAATTAGTTCAACCATTGTGGAAGATAGTATGGTGATTCCTCAAGGATCTAGAACCAGAAATACAAGTTGACTCAGCAATCCCATTACTGAGCATATCCCCAAAGGAATATAATTCTGCTATAAAGACACATGCACAGATATGTTTATTCTAGCACTATTTACAGTAGCAAAGTCATGGAACCAACCCAAATGCCATCAATTTTAGATTGCATTAAAAAAATGTGGTACATATACATCATAGAATACTATGCAGCCATAAAAAAGGAATGAGATCATGGCTTTTGCAGGTACATGTATGAAGCTTGAAGCCATCATCCTCAGCAAACTAACACAGGAACAGAAAACCAAAAACTGCATTTCTTACTCCTAAGTGGGAGTTGAATAATGAGACACAGGGAGGAGAACAACACACACCAGGGCCTGTTAGGTTTGGGGAACGAGGGGAGGGAACTTAGAAAACTGGTCTACAGGTGCAGCAAACCACCACTGCATATATATATATACCTGTATAACCAAACTACACATGTATCCTGGAAATTGAAGTTAAATAAATAAATAAAATAATCAATATTTGGCCTTAATTTTTAACTACTACAGATTTTAAAATCTTAATGAGTTACAGTGCTTTAAAAATTTTTTCCACTAGAATATTTTCTATGATTATGCTACTTTCAACATAAATGCCAAAGAAAAAAGACTTATCATTTCTAAATGACTATATTTCCTATGGTAAAGAAGAAATTGACTATAAAATTCATCTGACTATGTTAAGAGCAATTGCAATAAACTTATGAATTGCAAAATAAGAAGAAAAGTAATCCACACTAATTCCATATTTTCAGTGAAAGAAAATCTGTTCTGATTTGCATGTTGTGGAAAAGTTTCTCTACGTTAAAATTCAAACAGGAGTATCTTGGACTGTTCATTGTGCCCATAAAGATATCCAAAGCTAAATTAGGATGTTGTATGTAATTATGTTCCTAACGAATTTAAACCATGTAGATCAAAGTATACGGGAACTAAGCTAAGAGAAAAATTGAACAAAATAACAGTTTTAAGTAAAATTACTTGTTTGCTAGAAACCGCCTCACAAATCTCAAGATGAAGACACAAATTCATACAAAATTCTGTACTCAGTCTGGTCTCTACTGTATGGTAAGGAGAACTTCTGTGCAAATACTTTTTAAATTTTTCAATAAAGTTAATGGGCTTTTCTGTGCATGCATAATTTTATGAATCAAACAAATAAATAGTACAAAGAAATGATATTAATTTATGTAAGAAAAATGTTTGTGAGTAGTTAGAAAACAAATATGAATATTTCATGAGTTTTTTATGGGCATTTAATCCACAGGAGGAGAATGAAATTTTTCATAATTCCCAGAAACTTAAAAAAAATAGAACTCATTTCACTGCTCATCATACACTCTTCTGGCAAATTTAAAATTTATTGTAAATATGATCTTTGCTAGGATGTAGCTTTTAAGTCCCTAATCCCAGTGAAGAATTCTTGTGGGCTATCATGCATATTTTGATAGTGAATTTTATCGACAGCACATTTTAGAAAAATTTAAATATAATAGCTATAAAAATGTTAAAATTATGCCAACATATACTACTGTATTAAACATTATTTGACTCTTGGATTATTAAAATTACTCACTACAAACATTAAATATTTTCTCTATTATAGCATATAAATGTTCTCAAAGGTTAAGGAGGAGTATGGAGCCATTTCACTATTCACTGAATAGCTTTAGATGCTTATATCAGGAAGATTCTAATGTTCTCTCTCAATAGTATAGTGCCATCCTATAGGGAGTGATGGAGTAATGAACGCCACAGACTGGCATGATCAGGTATGATCTCCAAGGCTAATACTATCCTGGTGCTCCTTGCTTTTACTTTACGTGTAGTTCATGGAGATATTATTAATTTTTCTTATTGTCATCTTGTGTTCTTTCTTTTTCTGTATATCAATGTCTGTTCATCGTTCTTTTAATATTTTAAACTAATTTACTGCTTTGATTTTTTAAACTAATGCACTGTCTTGATTTGCCTTTTGACAAACCTCTATTGCACATAACAGTGCTACTTAAAGATGTACATATTCCAGGTATTTGAAAGATCAATCATTAGGATTCATGAAGATAAACCAGAAAATATTTTCAATTTATCTAACCAAATCATATGTATTATAGTTCAAATTATCACATTTAATGAATGATTGACAATACTATGTATATATACTATGCATATATATATATGCAGTGTGGATATATATATGCTATTTTAATATATGCATGTGTGTGTGTGTGTGTATGTGTGTGTGTGTGTGTGTGTCTCATGTATCTTAATTTATTAGCCTCTTTCTGTAAATTAGGAAACAGAATTTTGCTCTGTTACCCAGGCTGGTAAACAGTGGCACAATTACAGCTCATTGAAATCTTCAAAACCTGGGCTCAAGTGATCCTCCCACCTCCCTCTCCTGAGTAGCTGGGACTATACCTGGCTAATTTAAAGTTTTTCATAGAGAAGAGGTCTTTCTGTGTTGCTCAGGCTGGTCTCAAAATCCTGGCCTCAAGTGGTCCTCTTGCTTCAGCCTCCAAAAGCACCTGGATTATAGGCATGAACCACTGTGACTTGCCTTAGCCTTTCTTTTCAGCCATACCTCATATATTTTCCCTACATATATACTTGGCACTTTCATAGCCGTCCACTTATGTCCATCATGCATTTTACTTACTTTCTTACAGTAGTCATATATATATATATATATATATATATATATATATATATGATTGAGAGGAGGAATAACACAAATTATATATGTGTGTGTGGAGATTTTATATATATATAATATATTATATATATATGTCCTACAAGGCCCCATATAATCGAAGTGTCTATATGAGAATTGATGAGATTCATTTTTAGTGAAAATAGTTTTCTCTTCCATTTCACTCTATAGTAACTATTGCTCATGGTATTGGTATTTTGCCAGCTGCTCACTTGTTAAGCAATATGATATTATTCATGCCTCTCTGTCTTGAATGCACACTGGAGCACCTGTTTATAGTTCATGTGTCTCTTTGAGTCTTCCATATCATTTGAGATGAATGAATGAATGAATGAATGAATGGATTACAAAATTACTACGTTTGCTTACATTTACATAAAATTAAATAGTTACCATTTCCAAACATATAAATTATCACCATGTCCAGGTCAAATCACATTACACCACCTAAGCAAATTCACTGTTTTATTCTTTTTGGAATTTGCAAAAAGAGGATCCATAAGCTTTTCTGGGAACTAATGTTATATAGTTAGCTGTTCTTCAACACTAATTCTAATGAACATGAGTAACCCTTCATTATAATTAGCAAGATTTTTAAAAATTCTATTCTAGTATTTTCTTTTATTCTAAATCCAGACATAGGTAGACATTTTAGTAAAATGGAAATAGTAGTTTCTCTTTCTCTAAAGCACAATCTTAATTGTTCCTGCTTCTTTTTCCCATCCTTTAAATTAAAAGCAGCATTTAGCCACTGTGTGACATGTGCTACTTCTACTGGCTTATCTAACATTCAAGAAAAAAAGGGAATCACATTTGGTGACAAGATAAGCCTGTGCAGTTTTGGTAACCTGCACATATATATGTATATACACATGTATATACATATATGTGTGTATGTGTATATATATGTATATACATGTGTGTGTATATATGTATATGTATATATATGCCCACAAATATGCCACACACATGCCATATGCCACATACAGATACATATATGTATATACACATAGATATAATATGTATATACGTATATACACATAGATATGTATATGCACATTATATCTATGTGTATATACATACATGTATATGTATGTGTGTATATCCATATATATATACACACATATGCCATGCACATGCCATAGTTTCTTTATCCATTTGTTTGATTTACACATATTAATATTTTGTTTATACACATATATATGTACATATACATATTTTTATACATGTATATATGTATATAGAAATATTGTTTATATATTATTTATCCATGTGTATACATTGATATAAATTATTTATGTAGACACATATGTATATAAAAATATTATTCAGCCTTGAAAAAAAGTGAAATTACTGCATGATCTCACTTATATGTGGAATTTCAAAGAATTATACTCATAGGAGTAGTGAGTAAACTGGTGGTTGCCAGAACTGAGAGATAGGGAAATTGAGAAATTTTGGTCAAGGGATAAAAAATTCCAGTTATGCAAGATGAATGCATTCTAGAGATACAATATACAAGGTGACTATAATTAATAATGGCATATTAATGATATATATGAATGTGTGCTGAGTTAACAAGAAATGTAACTATAGTTAGCAATACATATTGAAATGTACTAAGAGGCTACATATTAGCTGTACACATACAAACACATACTGAAAAACTGGTAAATGTGAGAGTTGATAGATATGTTTAATTAGCTTGATTTTGTGGTGATTATTTCAGAATATATGCATATTTTAAAACATCAAATTAGACCTCTTAAATATAAACTATTTTATTGGTAAATTAGCTCTCAGTAAAGCTGGGAGAAAAGCATGTACAATATTATCATTTTTCTTAGTTTATTATTTGTATTTAATATTTTATTGGGAGATGATCATTTTCCTTATAATACATGTTTATGAGGATTTTCATTTACAAAGTGCTTTCTATACTCTAGTTTTATATTAATAGGTTAATATAGAGCTATGGGTTATGCGAAGCTTTAACTTAAGATAGAATCATATTCAAATCCAGACTCTGCTGCTTAGTGGCTAGTTCATCTTTCCGAGCCTCCCTTTACTTTTCTAGGAAATGGAGAATGTAACCAAAATCTGTTAGTTTAAGTATTACATGAAATAGCATCAGACAGGACTTGAATAGTAGATTTTTCCCTAAAACAAACTTTAACTTGGAAAAATTTGTTTTCAATGTTCAGCAACAAGAGTAGAGTACACTTGTAATAAAGGGTAACTACTATAGATTTAACAAGTGCTTCTTTAAAACTGGTGATTCATTTGGTATAATTTTTAAAAATGCAAATTCAGGAACTAACTACTGATTTATTATTTTACATTTAAAATGTGTAGGCTAGATGAGGACTGAGGACAGTATTTATGGTATATGATATGTATCCTCACAAGATCCTTGTAATAAAACGATTTTCACAGTATAATAGCTCAATACGATAATGAGGGCATGAGCAATAACTGAGAAAAATTATATGAAGACGTTATTAGGAGGTAAATAGATAAAATGAAGGTTAGAGTTTCTGAAGGCACAGAGGAGAGAGGAACATTTAATTGAAAAGTCTTAACTTAATCCCAGTTGACCTGCCAAAATAATTTAAAAGTTTGTGGCAGAAAAAGAATTTGACAGTGTGAATATTTTGGGAAGTTAGCAATTTTGTGAGTGAAATGCAATTTTCTGATTATCTGCTATCATCAAAATATTTTATGAATATTTTGTTAAAAAACTATGGATTTAAACTATAGAAGAAAATGTTTAGTAATTATACATTTACAATATTTTACATACTGAATGGACCTTGAAAAAACATCAATTAAATTTTTCTTGAATAAATGATTTTGCATATACTAAGAAGTATTATATTTGAAATGAAAAATAGTATAAATTGTTTATGACACATATATTTTGTTCAATGAAACTGTTATGTTTTTAAATTAATGTTTTTATATAAGGGAAAGTTTTTCTATTTCAATAGGCCATCTGATTTTAAGGGTAATTACATACTTCCTGTATAAGATCTCACAGCAATTAAACCTCAATTATAAAATTGTTTATTTTTATGTGTAACTTATACTAAGTTATAACATAAGCAGTACAATAAATCATGAAAATTTAGATGTGCTGAACTGTGATCTTAAAATAATGCCATCAACATATTATTTTTGTTTGTTTGTTTTTTTGAGATGGGGTCTCATTCTTTCACCCAGGCTGGAGTGCTTGTGGCACAATCTTGGCTCACGGCAACCTTCACCTCCCAGGTTCAAGCAGTTCTCTGCTTCAGCCTCCCAAGTAGCTGGGATTACAGGTGCCTGCCACAGCACCCAGCTAATTTTTTGGTATTTTTACAAGATTTCACCATCTTGGCCAGGCTGATCTTGAACTCTCGACCTCATGATCCACCCGCCTTGGCCTCCCATAGTGCGGGGATTACCGGTGTGAGTTACCACGCCTGGCCAACATATTGTTTTGATAAAAATTCTAGACAAATAACACATCATTATTAGATTATTTTTCTTTCCACAGTTCATCAAAATACGTATCCATATAAATGTTCTCTTACCAAGAATCTATCCATGAAAGCTATTTATACCCAAACGTATATGCATACAGGTTATAGTATGAGTCCTAAAATATTTAAAGTACTGTTAAAAAAAACTAAGATTATGTTATTAATATTATTCAAGTAATGGGAACTTCAAATGCAACATAATTTGTGCAAAAATGCAAATGTAAATTTTAGAAGTAAATGAAAACATAATGGAACTGAGATGATTACATACATAAGCTTCTTAAGAAAATTTAAAGACAATTCCATTACTAATGAAATTATCTCTGAAGTCATTTTTATGTGTGAAGCTATCATCAAGGTATTAAAATTTCTATTCTGTGTTTAGAAACAGTAAAAATTTACTTGTATTTTGCCTGTTGCTAACTCCTGCAGAAGTACTTAAGATAATTCTCTCAAAAACAGACCTGCTTTGGCTTCTTTTAATTGTTTACAGACAAAATTAGCTGTCTTAAGAAACAAACTTGGGGAACTACACTGTGTTTTCAGATCTATCTCAGGAGATTAACACCAAGTGTTACTTTGAATGATCAGTTCTACCCTAGCTGAGCTTCGTGGTTTCTCACTGCTCTCTGAATTGCTGCACAGTACTTGACAACTTAAACAGTTCCGTTTGGGTTAGGTGATAAAGCAGTTGGGAGACTCTGTTTACGTACTTTGAATAGGACAAAAACCCCATGGAGAGGTCCAGGGACTGAGAAAGGAAACAGAACATGAATAAATTTAATCTTACTTTAGAATTTGGTCAGATTAATCAGTTTCCAAATATATATTTAGTTGATGTTGTTCTTGCAAGTGTTGTAATTATTCTATAGCCTCTGCTTCTCTTGACAGCCAACAGGAAGGAATTTATAATACATTAAAGAAACAAATAATTATTTTGTGTCAATCCCTTCAATAAAGTCTGATTCTATAATAAAAGGAGAATAAACTTTCAAATTCAAATTTTTCTCTCTACTGTGATCATTTCCAAACTTATAAAAAATGTAAAAAGGTTTGTATTTTTCTGTCGTTTGCCAGTAAAATGTTGTTGTTTTAATGTATCTTGACTTTTTTGTCCTTTTTGCCTTTACAGACAGGTGGTAAAGAGTTATTTCTAAAACTCAATTATATATAAATGATTTAGAAATATTAAATTAGAGAGGAAAACCAGATTCTATAGAGAACTCATTTTTGTTGCCATGTCAAAGAAAAATTCATGCTTGTTTATAATTTTTGGAAGAACTGTGTTAAGATGTGTAAATCATGCTGACTAAACATAGCTATAAAGTACTTTAATTTATACATTTGTTCTTAAAAGCTTTTGCTAGTTTGTAATAGAGATCTGCTTTCTCCTAATTCTGGAGTTTGAACTTCTAATAAATTATAAGTCAATAACCCATCCCACACTTCAGTTTGAGGTGCTGTTGTTCTATTTGTTTATGCAGATATAGGGAAAGAAAGTCTTACATTAACTAACACCATAGTTTGTGGCAGAACTCATTCATCAAATACATAGCCTTTCATTTTTCAAGTGGTATTTTAGTCCCTACCTTGCGTGTTCAGAAACGCTATGTTTGGAAAATGCCAGTAAATTACAGATGATTTCATGTATGTATCCTCTCATTTAAGAAAGGCAAGTCAAATTACAGATCCAGAATTTGCCTCTTCCAAATCTTTTCCCCTCTCTCACTTTAATGTAGTCTCAGTGTTTGGAGTTCTTTCTATTTCATGCAATAATCTTCACACTCACACAGTGTTAATAAGCCTCATAAGGGTTATTGTATCAAAACCTATATTCAGAACTCAAACTGATTTCTTGTATATAAGCTTTGTAAAACTTACATCAATGGGTTTATTTTATGCCTCTTCCCTGTAATTTTAAAGTTTGTCTACAAAACCTCTCTTTGGCGTTTCACTTTGAGTGTTTTAGCCCAGCACTGTAATAGAAGTTTAGCCATCTCTATGCCCTCTTTACTCCTTTCCTCTGCCAACTGTTCTGATGTGAAACTCAGTCAGTACATGGGTAAGCCTTGACCCGGAGAACTGAAAAATGTGATGACACAGGGAAATTCCATTCTGAGTTGATACAGTGTAACTAAGGAAATATTTACCCTTGGCAGATGTAGTGGGGCATGCAAAGCTCCTGAAAGATATTAAAGTAAGAGAATGACTGACAGTCCAAGCCAGAAAGAGCTTTTGCCTGAAATATGCAGATAATTCAAACATGATCCTCACTTGCTTTATTTGCCAGGGTGGGTGGGTATTGTCTTTACGGTTAAACCTAAGTAATAACTTCAGTTTTTCTCTCATTAGATACTGGCACTTTGGTAGCTCTATTGTATCAACGTTTAACCTACAAAGATGAAATCATATATAGAATAATGATCTCTACACTTCTGGTTTATGTAGGATTTTATTAGCAATTGAAAGTGCATATTTAAATTATTTGCTTTTTGCATTGTATTAAGAAGTACAATTGAATATAAGCATTACCAGATGCCATCACCAGTGCAGCCAAGTCACAGACTACTGAATGCTCTTAAAATGATGGCCGCAGCTGCACCTTGATATCACAGAAATATGGAAAGGCATGCCATATATCATAGTTGGCTGTTTTATAAAAGGCTATTTATTACTCAAGACTTAATGCAAAACATGTTAGGCCTTTGGACAGTCATTATGATGTTACGGAGCAGCCTATGTTCTATTGCACTCTTCTTTACCCTAGTGAAGCATGACTAGAGATAGCATGGGGTCATGTGAGTCTAGTTCGCCTTTGCTCTTCCTTTTAAAAATATTTATCTGATTAAATTTATAAAATATTGTGATTTTTAAACTCTGGTGAAAGGAATTTAAAACCAGCCTGAGCAACATAGTGAAACCCCATCTCTATTACAGGTAAGCAAAATGCTAAATAAATGCCTTGACTGTGAACATTGAAGAAAAGATTGAAGCAAAAGGAAGTATCAAAACAAATTCATTATGCTGACTTTAAACAAAGGCATTTTATCTTAAAGACAGGGAAATTCCAACTTATTAGCATTTTAGCAACCCTGGTTAAATTTCCCCTTCTCATTCCATAATCTATATAAACAACTCTGTGCACTCAGCTTCTCTTCAGTCTAACTATATTCTTTTCTGGGGCTGAAATTATATACTCATTAACTACCAACTCTCAAGTGGGTTTCTGTTTCCTGCAAAGCTTGCAGGTCATTACCCTGTCAGAAATCATTGAATTCAAGCCTTGGCTTTCCCATTTATACTTACAGCCTCTAATCGGTTGGATTTCTGTGCCAATCAATCTGTTCCCAATTGGCTTCCCTTAAATCTGAAATCATGTATTATAATCTGAGGCTTCAACAAGGCAGTACACTGTAAAGAACAAGTTCAGTTTTCTTATAAAGTTGAGAAATTGAGAAATATCAATTTAAATTTTGCTGATTGGAAATGTCTGATTGATATGCATGTTTTGGCCATTAGTATTTATCTGGTATTAAGTAATTTATATGTATATATATATATATATATATTTTACTTTTAATTTTGGACACACAAAAAAACTCTACGGTGCATTCAATAATGTATTTTTTTCTTTTCTAGAATGTGAAAGGTAATTCAATACAGATTAAATGATTACAATACAAAATGCTACCCCAGGCATAGTGGCTCACTCTTGTAATCTCAGGACTTTGGGATGCTGAGATGGGCAGTTTGCTTGAGCGCAGCAGTTCAACACCAGCCTGGGCATCATAGTGAGACACCATCTTTATAGAAAAACAAACAAAATGCTAAATTAATACCATGATTACAAATATTGAGAAAAAGAATGGAACATAAAGAAGTATCACAATAAATTCCTTAAATAGCCTCATATAATACAGAGAAAATGTTATTTAGTGAATTGTAATGGAATTATTAGAAATAACACATTAATAAATTATATTACAATATTATTACATGCGTATCATTTCTGGTCATGGTTTATGTAAAACTATAGCTCTGCAAAGATGATCTTAATTACATATAAGTTAATCTTTTATATCTCCTAATATTAATTGATTATGTTACTTGGAGTTACTGTATAAACCAGACCTAACTTCTTTTTGATTTATATCAAGACATGGCTATTTCCACTAGCTAAGTTTTTGCTTTGTTTAGGAAAAGTAGTTAAATAAAGTGGCAACAATAAAATTCTGATAGCTCCATCAGGTGAATTTATGAAGATGTACTATTTTGAATTCTGTAATGGCATTCGAGATTATCAAGGGTCAAATAACAAGGGTTGACATGACCCAGATATTTCTCATAACCTTTATTTCCCTATGCCATTTCACATTCTTCTTCTTCTTTAGTGTCTTATTGAATCCAAGTCTGGCGGAGTATGTACATGAGAAGAAACTCAGAGTGAAATACAAGTTAGAAGAATGCTTTAAACTAGAATTAAAACAATTTTATTTGATTTGAAATTGTAGAATAAACTATTTTTGTTGTAGTTTCAACTTTGTCACACTTGTTTTACATGACTAAATCACCTTACATTGGAAGCCAATCTACATATTAAATTTCATGTTTTTATTAAATACTGAGTGTAGAAATAACCTATCTAGAGTACTTCTACTTGAGACACATACGGAATATATGTATTGTAACAATATTAACATCATTCTTGTTTTTTGAACATTAACAAGATTTAACTTTCTACATTGTGAACTATCACAAATGAAATGGGTAATTTCCTTTGAAAGTGCATAGGTTGGAAAGCTAAAATAGAAGTGAAGAAAAGAACTATTCAAAAATCATTTTCTTCTTAAATGAGTTATCTATATTTTAGGTATTTCCTAGAAAGCTTTCAGTGAAATTATTCACTCAGAATTGTAATAGTTTGATTTGTTTTTCTTATTAAAATGCATCAAATGTAGGTATACATATATATTTTTCTTTTTTCTTCTAGCAATGGTTATTTTGAGCAATCTGGAACCAAATACAACTTATGAAATCAGGGTTGCAGCTGTAAATGGAAAGGGGCAAGGAGACTATAGTAAAATAGAAATCTTCCAAACATTACCAGTTCGTAAGTAATCATCTCTATTTTTTAATCCTCTTTTGCCATTCTCTTCACTTGCAAATTTAATAGATTTCAAAACGTAGGGAGATGTTTCAACACTTTTGGGACATGAATTATATCTTCAGTGAAGTGGTTTCTGAAGACAGTGACATCTCAGATTTATTAATATAAAAATAACTTGGCTTTAAAGCAAGGCAAAAAAAAAAGTGCACTAGAATACACACAGTAAAAATTGTTCCTGGGAAATTGTCCTCATGGCAAAATGTCCTTCTTACTTACAGTCTAATTAATTGGATTGTAGTGTTCAGACTATATTCTGGGAGAAAGAAGGAAAATGCCTACGTAACATGTCCAATATTTTGTTCTTTTGTTGAGGTATGACTATTGACCTTATTCCACAAATTATGTGGCTCTAAGTGTCAAAAAAAGAATCATGAGGTTAATTCATTACCAGAATGACTGCAGATGAATAAGGATTGTAGCCTTGTTCTGGTAACTATCATGTCTTGAGGGATTGTAAGTCAATTGAGTTTACATGAAGTGAAGATTAAATTTTAGAAGACCTAACATTTCCTTTATGTTGAATAAATTACTTTAAAATGTGAGAAAACTTAATAACTATGACTGAACCAATGTTGTTATGAATCTATGCATAAAACTGCCTGTTATGTATATATGTTAGGATAGTGAAAATGGCTGCAATAAATTGTTTTACTCTAGATTGTGACCAGTCGCTCTCTGTTGGTTATCAAAAAAATCTGTCAGATGAGTTTCTTTTCTTCATGCCCAGTGCCAGCGTCTTTGTTAGCCCCTTGCAATTTTTTCAACAAGATGACTCTAAGTATGTCTTGATTTATAATTCTACCTTCATTCTAGTCTTCCTCTACCCCAGTTTCCAAACACCTCATATTAGAAGCCAATCTACATATTAAATTCCATGATTCTATTAAATACTATGGAAATAATCTACCTAGAGTACTTCTACTTGAAACACATACAGAATATAGGTATTATGTACCCGCGCCTGGCCTTACATTTTTCTTGAGTGACTATGGAAATTCAAATGGAGATCTATCCCTTCTAGGCTTAAAATTCTCAACCATAGCACTCATCACCTTCCCAGATTCCTTCAAGTCCAGCTTTTGCCTGCCTGCTGTTTTTCACATTTCCTTTACCAACTACAGCAGAGTTCATTGCTTTGGAAGGTAAAACTGTAGTTTAGTAATTTTTTTTGTTATCCTTTCCCCCCACAACAATTCTGTGTTAATCCCTCTGTTTTTGATTCCTACAGATCCCCATAATCATGGCCATGACTCTTGATCTCCCTTCTAACTTTACTTCCTCCTACATTTAGGCACTGGAAACTTCCTTCACTAGTTTATAAAACACCTCTCTAAGCATTTCAACCAAAAGTCAACACTCTCTTACTCTTTCTTTTTGTCTCTCCCTTTTAAATTATAAAACTTTTTTTCTCCTTTTTGAGGCAGAATCTCGCTCTGTTGCCCAGGCTGAAGTGCAGTGGCATGATCTCCCCTCACTGCAACTTCTGCCTCCTGGGTTCAAGTGATTCTCCTGCCTTGGCCTCTCCAGAAGCTGGGACTACAGGCAGGAGCCACTGCACCTGCCCTTAAATTATAACACTTCTATTCTCTTAGTATACTGTCCTTGACTTGCCAGTCTTTACCTTACACAGAAGCAGTTTGAAGGTAACTTGAGATTAATATAGTAACTATTCATTTTAGCTTCTTCTCAGGATTGTTTCCAAGTTCAAATAAGATCTTATATGCAAAGTATTTAGTATGCCAAAGCTATATATGATTAATTATTGATTGTTATTTATACTCTTACATAAGCATTATTTTATAATTGTGGATAGAAACCACTAGTTTTATTTCTCTCTGCTTGAATATACATTTGTTCTTAGCTACTTTTTCAAAATATCACTTGTAATAGATCACAGATTTGATATATGAAAAAAGTTAAGTGTATGCATAAACATTTTAAATATATTTGTAAATCATTTGCTACTGAAAATATATTTCTGCTTCATAATTCTCAAAATGCTAATATTAAAATAATTTAGTCATAATAAAATTATTAAATAAATTTATGCTTTATATCATGCATATTCTAAGTTCCAGTTAGAAATAATACTAAACCATTTAAGCTATAACATTCACTCCATAACTTTTTAATTACCTCATAATCACTTATTAGTTATGAAAAATCTTATATTGATTTAAATAGTACTTTTAACTTACTCACCAAGATTTATTTTGTTGCATATAGATCAGGTAATAATATCTGCATGCCGGTTTAGTTAAGTTTAATGCAGAATGACTTTACAAACTCTCTATCCACTGTCTCTCTATATCTGTAAAATATGGGGCTACTTTATTATCTATTGACATGCCTACACATCAATTATATTTCTTTAATGACTTGACTTTCCTGAAACAAACTATTGACTTATTTAAGGTTGTAAGCATTATATTAGAAATAAAGATAACCAGCCAAACACGGCTTACACCTGTAATCGCAGCATTTTGGAAGGCTGAGGCAGGCAGATCACTTGAACTAAGAAGTTCAAGACCAGCCTGGCAACATAGTAAAACCCAGTCTGTACAAAAAATCTAAAAAACAAATCAGCTAGATGTGGTAGCATACACTTGCAGCTACTTGGGAGGCTGAGGTGGGAAGATCACCTGAGTCTGGGAGTTCAAGGCTGCCGTGAGCCATGATCACACCATAGAACTCTAGCCTGAGCAACAGAGTGAGATCCTGTCTCACGAAAGAATAAAGAAAGAAAAGAAATATGAAAAAAAGGAATGACAATAACCTGCTGAGAAGAAAAACGGGTTCTTCAGATTTAGAGATATGAAATCCTTTCAGTCAACTGCCTTTGTTTTTCTTGGCAAAGAAAAACAGAGTCGATAGCGTTTACAGTTTTTTTGGAAGATGCAAACTAAAGCTTCTGGAGAGAACCTTAGCTTTACCATATTATCTATATGCATATGCATATCCATGTCTATATCCATACCCATAGAGAATTGGATGAAACAGAAGCAGGCAAATGTCAGTGGATGCCCAAGCACATCACATCAGTGACACATGGCAGGGAGCTCCCATCCACATCACAAGGCAGTGGTGGTATCCCTTCACATAGAAAATTCTTGTACTTTGGTTTATCCCTGTTCTATTCAAAACAATATAAGATTCATTGTTATATAGCCATCTCTATGTTGAAGAATAATATAAAAGCAAAGTATACTGTGAACCTAGAAGAAAATAAAATATTGAAACACAGGTCTATAAAATTGGATACTGTCAAATTTATTTAAATGTGCATCTAGGAAAGAAAATGCTTATTAAAGCAGATAACTAATTGCAAGTCATTATCTTTACTAGTATATATATACACTAGTAAAGATTATATATATACCTGCTTTAATATCAATCTGTGTGATATATATATATAATATATTCCACACAGATTGATATTAATAAATGCTTACAAAACATTTACAAACTAAAGTTACATTAAGAAAATAAAAAGGATTTTATACTATTAATAATAAGAAAAATAAAGTTTTACATTTGTGCAACGCTGTACTTTTTTCAGAGCATTTGCATGTCAGTGAAAATAGTGTATTTGGTCTTGAGGCTATAGCTTTAACATGACACATCTAGATTGATGTATGTTGCTGCTTCTTGGATAGGGAAAATGAGGATCAGAAATTATATCACAAAAGAGCAACATCAAATGGGAAATCCAGGATAATACCATATATGTTGATTATATTACTGTTCTTTGTATTAAAATACAGTTTCTCTAGGTATCTGAAATGTGTGTCATTGAAGGAATGTTGTGTTGCATATCTAGGTGAACCAAGTCCTCCATCCATACATGGACAGCCAAGCAGCGGGAAGAGCTTTAAACTCAGCATCACCAAACAGGATGATGGAGGGGCCCCTATTTTGGAATACATTGTGAAATACAGAAGTGTAAGTACATTGTTTATTATGGTATCATACTAGGTTTTTTCAAATTAAAATGAGTTGCATTGAACTTATAAACAGATCAGGAGAGAATGCATATTTTGTATTTGTGATAATAAATGCTAATTTTCCTTCCATTCATGACCTTCATCATTGTGATTTTTTCTTTCTTTTTTTTTTTTTTTTGTAAAATCTAAGCATGGATCATCAAAATCTTCTCATGGCTTTCATCTTGTGATTTTCAGGTGTGAAATGGGACTAGTGAACATTTCAGAAGTCAGATATGATTTCCCCTGTCTTGCTGACAAGTTTCTCAGTCCACTTGATATTAGCAACTTCAGGCTAGGTCTGCCTGCCAATCATGTGGTAGGAAGGATTATTAGAAAAATCACACCTCAGAATAATCAAATACTTAGATTTATTTATTCAGAACATTTATCAAAGAATGTCCACAGTGAACTTGCGGAAGAGGGAATCATTTTCTTCAAGTTTAATTAGCACTGGCTAGTAAGGAAGTTTGAACAGCTAAAAGCTGCACAGGGATTTTTGACAGTGGTTGGGGGTAAACAGTGTTCACTAGCTGCAGAGTGATAAAGTGGCACTATGGACACTGCCTTTTTGCTTTCAGTAAAGATGATTTCAAAGGCCACTGAAAATAATTTCTTCAATTTTTTTTTATAAGGACCTTGGAGTTTTGGTGTCTACTGTAAAATATGTTAAAAAAAGAAACACAATTTTATAAGATTCATACAACATGAATTTTTTGCTGTGTTGACTGAATGCATATCAGTTCTATCCAAATAATTATATTTTAGCAGCTAGTGTTTAAAATAATTACTCCTTAGTAATATATGATTTAATTTTCAATATTTTTTCACAAATCCCCAATTTTCTAAATTGTAATATTGCTGCTTCTAAATTCAAATATCTACTCTCTGAGGGATAATAAAAAAGAAAACTAGATTTTGATTGGCATAGTTTAATAAGTAATTTTAGATATCTATCATTATTTTAAATTTAAGATTAATATTCCTTTCAGAGGACAACTTTTTGTCCCAGTTTTCATACTCAAGTGAGATCTCTTGGCCACTCTCATTTGCCCATTTGTAAACTCAGTAGAAGAGAGATAATCTTTTCTAGGGACATAGGCTTGGTGCTGGACTGGTAGAACAGGCTCTCCATGCAGATTGTTGCTCATAATTGTAGGATGAAAAATTTATGGTACAAAATACTGGGTGATAGTAACAGCTTATAAGGAATCATAATATAATAAAGTTTCACAGTGGACTCTAAAATGCAATGAGTAGCTGTGAAATTATTTTTGTATATTCTATTTGTACTGTATTGCCAGTAGTGGTCCCAGTCATTGATGAAAACAAAAATATTCCTTGAGTAACACTGCATCTATTTAGAGCAAATTAGAGTTACAAAAAGAAAATAATAACATTTTTGACAGGCATATGTTTTTATATATATATATGTATGTACACATACACACACACATATATATACATAGTTTAAAACATAAATTAGTATTTTAAAAATCTGACTTCAAATTCATTTTCATTTTTTTTATTTTTTATTATTTTTTTTTTCTTACTGTTTTTTTTTTTAATTTTTTATTGGATTTTAGGTTTTGGGGTACATGAGCAGAGCATGCAAGACAGTTGCGTAGGTACACACGTGGCAGTGTGCTTTGCTTTTCTTCTCCCCTTCACCCACATTTGGCATTTCTCCCCAGGCTATCCCTCCCCACCTCCCCCTCCCACTGGCCCTCCCCTTTTCCCCCCAATAGACCCCAGTGTTTAGTACTCCCCTTTCTGTGTCCATGTGTTCTCATTTTTCATCACCCACCTATGAGTGAGGATATGCGGTGTTTCATTTTCTGTTCTTGTGTCAGTTTGCTGAGGATGATGTTTTCCAGATTCATCCATGCCCCTACAAACGACACAAACTCATCATTTCTGATTGCTGCATAATATTCCATGGTGTATATGTGCCACATTTTTCCAATCCAGTCTATTATCAATGGGCATTTGGGTTGATTCCAGGTCTTTGCTATTGTAAACAGTGCTGCAATGAACATTCGTGTACATGTGTCCTTATAGTAGAATCCAGAATTTACAAAGAACTCAAACAGATTTATAGGAAAAAAACAAACAAGCCCATTCAAAAGTGGGCAAAGGATATGAACAGATACTTTACGAAAGAAGACATATATGAGGCCAACAATCATATGAAAAAATGCTCATCGTCACTGGTCATCAGAGAGATGCAAATCAAAACCACATTGAGATACCATCTCACGCCAGTTAGAATGGCGATCATTAAAAAATCTGGAGACAACAGATGCTGGAGAGGATGTGGAGAAAAAGGAACACTTTTACCCTGTTGGTGGGAGTGTAAATTAGTTCAACCATTGTGGAAGACAGTGTGGCGATTCCTCAAGGCCTTAGAAATAGAAATTCCATTTGACCCAGCAATCTCATTTTCATTTTTTAAAGTGTGGATTAGAATTAATCTTCTTTGAAAATTTATGTTTGAAAAGCAGATGGATACAAATAAGCAAGATTTTAAGCATAATGAGATTAGTGAGATTTAAGAGACACAAGTTCGTTTAATGGCACGCAATAAATTTTACCTTTGTACATAGTTGGTAAAGTGTACTTGATATGGCTTAGTCTTAAGGTTTAAATAAGAACAGGTTCTGTCTTCAGTAAACTTACACCTTCCATTTTGTCACCCTTCTTTTTCTCCCTCCCACTTCATGGTAAAAGTGCCTAGTTTCTTCCCATTTACCCAATGTCTGTGCTTACCACTCCAATAAAAGTATGTCTTTCTCTATCCCCTCATTTCTAATTTCCAACCCTTTCTAACTCTGGAAGTACAAGAGGATCAACAGATTCTCTTCATAACAGTGGAAGTGATTGATTGTACGTATTATTATTCATACACAACTAAAATTGATAATCAATTACTAAGTTATCTGTCTTAGAGCTACTATCATTTTAACAGGGGACATTGTTTTAATAGTAGAAATTTAAGCACCTATGCCAAATTTTATAAAAGTAATGGCACACTCTAACCCTTTGTATTACAAGATAGGCATTGCTCAATCTTGGAAAGTCTGTATTTTGTAATTAATCCAATAAAAGATATTGTTTCATATTTTTTCCTGGAAAACTGAAACTTAGGGAATTTGAGTGACTTTATGGGGAGAGGGAACAGACATCAGAATGTACTTCGTAACAGTCTAAGCATGGTTTGCAGCAGTACTGGATGAAAAGCAGCCCCTCAACCACTATCTCATCTCACCTCAACTACCCAAATCCTGTGCCTTCAGATAAGCCATGCTGGCATAGTTTCTCTGGATCATATCACTTGATAGTATGCCTTCTGCTTGCATACGTTAAAATTCTCTGTGTATCTCTATTTTGTTGTTGTCTCTTCTCTTCTCCACCTCCTCCATCCAGTCAACATAATACTCTGAAGATACAATTGGAGATAGCATGATTGAACAGAAAGTGAAATAATTACTTCAAAAAAGTTCTTGATCATCTGCTCTCTACATTCAAAGTACTTCATCTATTAGTTTCTCAAAATACAAGAATTCTGCAGTGGAGTAAAGTGCAAGTGAACAACTTGAAAAATGATTTAAACGTATTCAATGTGTTTTTAATTTAAAAAGAAGAAAAAGTTAATAGGGGACTCTGTAAAATAAGGAACATCTCTAAGATTTTCACTTCCTGATTTCTTCTTTGGCCACTTCTTCCAACTCCACTGTGCACAGGGCTATATGTTCTGAGAATAATGTAATTCAGACCATATATTACTTATACGACTTGATTTCTAGCAGACATGGAATCTAAGCAAGGGTTTCACTGGGAAAGGACAAAGATAGCTATATCCTATTATAGAGAGTGTAAAAGTTCCTGTAGATTGGGAACCAGGAAGCACCATTATTCTATGTCAACCTGTAATACAGCACATGGCTTTGTTCACTCACCCATTAGGAAGACAGAATTTATTAGAACAGAACTAGAGTAATAAAAGCAGAATTAGATATCTCTGTGGACTCTTCATGAAAATTAATGTATCTAACAATAAATCAGTAAGTTTAAACTGTGTGTTTTGAAAATGAAGACAAGCATATTAATCTCATGAAATGTTTGGAAAAAATCATGAAGTTATTTTTTACTCTACTTTGTACTTATAGTGTCAATCTAACTTCATGTAATTTAGTAAATAGATTTTTACATGCTTCCATGAGTTTTTCATCATTTTATTTCTAATTTGATGATAGCTATGGGATCATAACTTACCACTTAGTGTTGGCATATTAAATACGTTTTCTTAGCTAAAATAATTGGTAGCTTAAAGTCAATTGTGAGGAGGTACTATAGGGACTAGCGTTTGTAAGTCTTAATTGAACTTCTTAAGCAATTTGGAGACCAGGAGGTTGTTTGCTATCTCCACTGCCATAGGAAAAGAAAAGTAATTTTGAAAAGGGTATTAAAATAATAAATAAGTAAAATCAAGTTTTGGTTAAGGAAACATTTTCCAGTTAATAATGTTTATGTGTATACATGGAAATTTATTTAAAGTCAGTATAGTTTAAGTTTGAAGCATGTTTAACCAATGAATACTTATGGACATTAAAAAGTAGCAAGCTTTTTGGTAATTTTTCTTTGCTGTGAGTTAAGAGGGTGAGTTTTATTCTTCTTTCTATAGATAGACTATATGTAGTCTGAAGGAACAATACAGCAATAAACCGATAAAGAAATTAGCTCATGTTATGCAATTATAAATAGTATTATAAATAGAATAATTAACACCCTCAATGAGAAACACAAGAAATAATGCACTGCCAGTGTTTATAGATGTAAGAACAGAGAAGGTAATGAATAGGAAAAATTAGATTTATTTTGTCTTAAGTACTATGTGGGTGGTGGAGACTAAAAACAGATTATGTAGGACCTAACTTACAAAAAAATGACCAAGCATTAGCATGTGGAACAAAGAAATAGAATCAATCATGATCACGGAAAAAAGAGATTTAAATTTAGAACTTTGCTAAAGTCTTCAAACCTATAGATCTTCCAAATGTGTGTGTATACACACACACACACACACACACACACACACATATATAATTTCATATACAACTCTATATTCTAAATTTAAGATTAATATCGTTTTCAGGAGAAAACTTTTTGTCCCAGGGTTCATGCTAACAATGATGAGCAGCTGTTTGTGTCTTTTGGATACTCTGATATGGAGACTTTCATGACTTTACCCAGGACAGCTCTGAAGGACTCACTGATCTCTCATTAATCTGACAGTGCCATGCTATTCAAGCCAGGTCTCTTGCCCGTTCTTGTTTGCCCATTTGTAAACTCTTCTTGAATTCTGTAAACTTTTTCTCTATGTGTTTATACACACTCATACACACATATGTACACATATATTAATATATGCTTATTTGTGTGCATGTGTGTATATTATATATATATAATGTATATATAATATCCAGATTATAAATCACCTTTCTGATATTCAGAGTAACGAATCTAGTTTTATATGATTTTGGGCCTTCTGTGAGGTCATGTAAGTGTGAATACCTGAATCATGCTACCAGGGAATCCAGGAACCGGGAACTGCTTTATGTACATACAAAATCTTATACAACATGGGAGTCAGAAGAATCTAAACTTCATCTTGCTTATATGAGCTCACCTTCTCTATTGTCCTCTCATTTTATGATTATTCAGTTTATATTGAAAATGATGTTGGTGATACATTTCTTGATCCTCAAGAAGAGTCAGTGAGCTGTTTCTTGTTATGAATAAAAGTATCAAGGAGCCCTGAAAATAAGAAAATAGTGACCCTTACACCTTAGCTCGAATCTCCTCCCTGTACAGATGATTGCCAGTATTTCCCTAAATGCTGATAGTATGACTTTAGAATCACTATTAAGAAGTGCCCTGAATTGCCATATGGCCTTTCCATCTATTTTCTGACAAAAAAATTAAAAAAGATTACATAAGAGAAGCTATACCAAAGGAAAATGACCATTTTTTTTTCAGTAGCCACCCTTCAACATTTAATTGGCTTATTAATAATAACGCTATTCAACTTATCTCATTAAGATACCTAGGGGAACATTTTGCAACTAGATTATCTTAAATTGTTCCCTAGGCATTTAAACTTTGCAAATTAGACACTCTACAGATGCATACTTGAGATTTTGATGGCAGGGGAGTATTTGGTAACACCCACTTTAATTTTTTTTCTATTCCCTAGGAATAGCAATTAGAGGATTAAAATGCCTCCTTGTCTAATGTTGAAAGGAAAATGAAACTGATTTATATTGAGAAAATATTAGAACTCCCTTTGCTTCCTTATACTATCAGCTCAAATACTTAAAATGATGAAGGGCCTTTAATTTATCATATTAAAGACTTCAACAATTAAAAGCTAAATGATTGCTAATTCGCAAGAGATTGTCTTGTGTTTGTACAGAAGTTTCACCTTAAATGCCTAATTTTCAAAAATGATGTTTTTGAAAGATTACCTGAAGGACGTGACATCTATCTATTTCTCTAAGAATGCAGTTTTGGCTGGGGTAATTCAGATCTCAGATCTCTTATTTTCTGGCTCTTTTACCCCACACTTCACTCAGATACAAAGCAAAACTGAATTTCAAGTATTTCCACAAAAGTATTTACTCACATCAACCACTTAATAGTTACATAGAAAGTACTGAATAACATGGATAATGGCGAGGCCACAGGAACATGCAGCTTTGTGCTGCCTCATGGAGCCCTTGTCTTCATATCACCCTTCAGTGTCCTTTCCACACACCCCTTCCTTCCCATATGTGTGTGTATATATACAATTTATAACTTATAAAAATACATTCTATATGTATATAGGTTCATATTCATTAGATTTGGGTTGACTTTTTTAAGCATTTTTGTTATATATGTATATATACACAATTTTTAAAAAATTATTTAAAACATCTATAGTGTTCACTTTTATATCACCCAGTGATTATGCATCTGAGGCTTAAAATCATTGTGTTTACTCTTGAATTTAAATTTCTGTAAAAATCTGACACCTTCTTGTCATAAACTCAGTTAGGACAAATGAAAAGAAATGGTGCTCAAATGTATTATTTCCAGTAAGGGTGATCTCACCTCCCCACCAGTGACCTACGTAGCCCTGGACTTATTAGGTATTATGTGCTTCCAGTGCACCTTCTCATTTTTCAAAAACCTCATGTCTTTCTTCTGTGCGGTTTGTAAACTCCAAATAAGGGTATTGCACATGTCTTGTTCACCATTATGTTCATGCCTGTAGAAAATCCTCACTAATCAATTAACTGCATAAATAATTGATGAATGAGTGCGTGAAGACAGAGGGTGTTGTGATAGCTGGGGCTTTTATTTATTTATTTGAGAGGGAGTCTGGCTCTGTCACCCAGGCTGGAGTGCAGTGGTATGATCTCGGCTCACTGCAACCTCTGCCTCCTGGGTTCAAAAAATGCTCCTGACTCAGCCTCCCGAGTAGCTGGGACACAGGAGTGCGTGCCACCATGCCCAGCTAATTTTTTGTATTTTTAGTAGAGCCAGAGTTTCACCATTTTAGGTAGGATGGTCTCGATCTCCTGACCTCTTGATTGCCTGCCTCAGCCTCCCAGAGTGCTGGAATTATAAACTTCAGCCACCAAGCCGGGCCAGCTGTGGCTTTTTAGCACAGCTGCCTTAAACATTTTAAAATTGCAACTACATTTGTTTCTTAAACTTCCTGTTCATTTATTAACTTGGAAAAGTTACAACCCCTGTTTTCAGTTTTTCCATGGCTCGGACACTTCATAAGACCTTAAGTAGTACTGGTTAGAGCCATTTTATAAAAAACAGATACTCATAAATTTAAAAAATCAAGGCAAGTGCATCTTGTTTATATTGATAACTTTTAATGCTTGTTTACTTAAAACCAAGGCTTCATTAGAGGTTCTAGTATCTTCAGTTTTACATGAAATAGCAGAACAGGCCAAACTTCTCTGTTTCTTTGTAATGGAAGTTCTACATCACCAAAAGGTTCATTTCTTTAGTAATAAAAGTTCTGTGTCACCACAAAAATAATTAACTAGAAAAAGGGAATAATAGTATGGCATCAAAATTATAATATCTTCTCGCCTTCTTCTGAAGGACACTCCGTCCATGTTTGAGTACTGTCAATTTAATGCAATTATGAAATTAACTGTTACAATTTTATTTTAGAGGACAAATAATTGCCACCAAAAATAGAGAAAATTTCTTACTTTACAGTCAAAGAAGGAGTGTAACATTTTGGCTCAACATAGAGTAATACAGGGCTGAGCTATGAGGCTAAAAGACATGTCTACATCTGTTGCTATAGACAAGCTGTAATTTATTTATAGTTACACCCTGGGAAAGTGAGATTTGCTGTTGCAGTGATGGATTATTAGATACATCATTCCAGAGAAAATATTTCATTTCCATACAGTTTTTATGGAAACAGTTACAACCTAAAATAGCTGTTATATTTGTTGTGTGGTTATGATCTCTAAGGCCCTGGAATACACAATTGACTTAATTTTCCTCATTGCTTTCCCATAAAGCTGACAGCAGCAGCTGCTAGCATCACTTCCGTTATAAAGAGAAAAGTTAAGGAAGTTCCCTGTGTTTATGTTGTTAATGTATGGCAAAGCCCAATAACCTCATTGGTTTAGATAATTTAAATCACATCAATTTATATTTTATTAGTAACTGTAGTTCTCATGGTAATTTTTCAAATAAAGGAAAAATATGGTCATAATTTCTATTTTGAAAAAAGAATGAGATAGTATTTAAGTGTAGAATGTTTGAGAATAGGATAGCATTATTTTATTTTCTTATGCTAATGGTCTATTTAAAACAGTAATTTGCTTTGTATATTATTTTCTTATGTCATAAAACACCATAGTAGTAAAAGATGCCAGTGATAATATAAATCTATCAATCATATCCAAACTTTATTTCAAGACACTTGATCATTTTTCCCTCCAACAAACTCTAACAATGGTCCCTTGCAAGTTTTTTAATGAATGTATTAAGTTTTTTCTGTATGTCATGTTTCATTTTTCCTGTTCACACAATGATTAATAATCAACAAATGGCCAAAAACCAAACTGGTATATGTGAAAAAAGAATCTGAATGGGGGTGAATTATCAACCACTGAATAAAGGATTAATTACAAAACCACATTTTGTCTAATATAAACAACATTGTATTTTATACAGAAAAATGTTGGAAGTAATACTGACTTCGTTGACATAGCAACTTCATGTATTACTGAGCCTATGAAAATTGTTCCAATTTCCCATATAAATATATAGTTCCAATTTCAATATAAATTATTTTTTTAAAGTACAACTTGAGGGTTTGGATATTTACAAAATGCATTTTTATTGGTTCCACAGAAAGATAAGGAAGACCAATGGCTAGAGAAAAAAGTGCAGGGAAATAAGGACCACATCATTTTGGAGCATCTCCAGTGGACCATGGGGTATGAAGTTCAGATTACAGCTGCCAATAGATTGGGATATTCTGAACCTACTGTTTATGAATTCAGCATGCCACCAAAGCCCAACATTATTAAAGGTAAGCCAAACTATATTCTGTCTTAGACTCAACATAAATACGATACCATCTTTTTATAACCCTTATTAATTTTTCTCATTACTAATGAAAACAAAGTGAAATGTAAATTCCATGTTATAATTATGATTGTAACCTATGATACACAAAGTTTCTCATCACTCTTGCCATAGGGTATTGCTTAATTTCTGAATGTTTTGACCCCATTAATAGTTGGAGTGGTGGGGAGAGAAAGAACAGGAGAATATAGAGAATAAGAGTGACTGATGATAATCAATGTGAAAAGTGTCTGTTGAGCCCATGCAAAAGCTTTGCTAATAAGACAATTTCTTTGTGAGTCATGTGGAGCCTGATGCTCCATTTTTGTTAGATTTGGACAAAGGTAATGATGAGCCAACCTATGACTGGCCAAGCAAGTTGACTTTGGAAACATAAAGTTGGTCACAAAGAAAGGCAGAAACAACCACAAATATAAATCCATAAAGACCTATACCTATAGTTTTAAGAGGCTGATAAAATGGGAGAACACTATAAATCAGCTTTTGCAACACACTGGTAGATTCCACAGTTGATAGGTAACAGTGCTTACATCATTACATCTTAGTCTGTTAGTAATAATATCAAAGTTCACAACAGGGATGTTAAACATTTCTTTAGATAAATGGTCTAGAGGTAAAGATGCACAAATTTATTCTGACTCAAAATAGTATTTATTCATGAGTTGCCACATTGGTCATATTTCTACATTTATTTTTCCTCAGTTATTACTTTTGTAATTTTAATTTTATGCAGACATGTACAGATATTTATGTATATATAGCATATTCTTTTTATGTACATATATTGAAAAAAGAGCAGCATATTAATCCAGGAAACCAAAATTTATTTGTCTTACTATATTAGAGTGTAAGTATTGATATATAATATTTTTGAAACTGAAAAAGCAATAAATCTAGCTAGTTCAGTCATGTTATTTAACCCTCTTGTAATGCAAATTGATGTTAATTTCATATATTATAATTTTGTTATACATCAGTTGTTTAGTAATTGAAATCAGTTTTATATAATTAATCTATCTAATAAACGTAATTACTATTGGTTATAAGGTTTACAAGTAATTGATATTAGTGCTTTGTATTGCTAATATTAATAGTTTCTACCAAATTATAGTTTAATATTAGGAAGTAAAAGGCCTCTGGAAATAACATGGATATCTTACATTTTAGTGACCTTCTTTAGTATTTTTAAAGCACTTTTTCATTAGTTATCTCTTTTTTTAAATTAAATCTGACCTGGATAATGAAGTATTCTCATTTTACAAATACGGTTTTAAGAGGTTTAACGATTTGTTTGAGGTTACAGATACTTCTAGTTGTATGACAAATCTGTTACCCTTACAAGATAACACACCTAAATAAGAATGACTGAATGTACTTTACCCCTCTATGTTTGAAACAACAGAAAGTACTTCTAAAGTTGGAATGTATATGTATGTAGTAATTATATTACGTGCAAATATCAGAAACATGCTATACATATTCCCATACTGAGCCGGAGCCTCCTCCAAAGTCATATTGCAACAGTGTACTACAATCTCCCAAATTTTTAACTTAGTGTATATATTTGGAAAAATATATATTTTAACTTAGTGTATATATTTGGAAATATATATTTTTTATTTATATATGTAAATATATATATATTTCATTTCAAATATATTTTTTTCATTTCATATATATATATATATATGTTCCAATTTGAGAAACTTGTGTCCTGAGAGCTTGTTGGCAAGATCTGGAAAGAAAGTGGAGAGAATTCTGGTTTATATTCCCAGATTCATTCCTGACACATAACTTGTCAAAATAACTGTTTCCTCATCTCTAAAGTTAGTTTCCTCTGGCTCTGCAATGTTAAGAAATATTCATTTATTAATTTCATAATTATTTATTGGAGTACTTCTTTGTGACAAATACTAGAATGGAGTACTTCTTTATGACAAATACTTCTTTGTGACTACTAAGGATTTATCTGTGAAAAGTACAAAAATGAACCCTGTCCCCCAAAATCTTCACAATCTAGTAGGGAAGACAGATATTCAACATGAGTTAGAATAACTAAGAAATAACTGCAACTAAGAGAGATTTTTCTTAGAAAGTGATTTTCCAAAGGAAACGTGCAGGAATGAACTTTCCAAGGAAAATGTGTTACATGGAAGGGATCCCTGAGACAAGAAAGAGCATGATCTGCTCTAGGAACTGGAAATGGCATGTCTGGAAGAGAACCTGGAAGAGTGTGACTGAAGATAAGATCAGAGAGGGAATGCAAACCAGATAATTCAAGGGCTTCTAAAAACATAATTGAAAAACATATTCTAAAACAAATAATTGAAAGCAGAAAAGTTGTGTGAAGAGATAGGTATTATAAACAGATTATTCTTGCTCATATGGGTGAGAGCAACTGATGGATGAACAGCAGTAGAAAAAATAAAAGAACAAAAAAACTCCAGATACATTATAAGTTTAGACTAACCCTACCTTTGCAATAGATGAATTTCAATCAATAAAGATTTTTAGGTTTCTTGCTTTGGCCACTTAGGACATTGCAGATGTCGTTTCTAAAGGTGAAGAATTTTGTAGGAGAAGCAAGATTTAAAAGAATGTGGATCAAACAACAGATCCATTTGGTATTTGTGAAATTTGAAGTATTAAGTTTTTGGCTAGATATGTGGGTCTAGAAATGAGAAGATAACCATGGCTTGGAAACATACACCATGATGCTCTCAGTGTTAACAGGTGAATGGTATTTGAAGCAGGAGTGAAGATAAACCCATCTCAGCAATGTCTAAAATCTCTGAAGAGGGGTTGATGTCTGTAGTACTCTTTGATGTTTGCTAGTACCTAGAAGGGTAACTAGCACAGCATTGATTTCCAAAGAATATTTCTTGAATTACTGAAGAATAGAATGGGGTTAAGAACTGAGCCCCAAGGAACTATAATGTTATATGGGAAGAAGGAACCAGACCACTCCACCCACCACCATGAGACTAAGACTTCACAGACTTACTGGAGAACATGAGCATAGTATTTTGGAAACAAAAAGAGGGTTGTATTTCAAGAAGGACAGATGTAAAATGTCAAATGTTGCTGAACGGTCAATGAAACTGAACAAGAACAGTTGTGAAGTATCCCTATCACATGCAGCTTTGCTGAAGTGAGTGGGAGAGAAAGTAGGTACAAATGGGCAGAGAATTGTATGTGAGGTTAGGGAGTTTAGACTTCATATTTATTTAATGCTTTCAGAAAGTGTTTCTATGAAGATGAGTAGAGGGGGTAAAAGCCAGTGTTTGAAGGTCTTTTATGCTGAAAAATGCTAGGTGAAACAAATCAAATAGTCATGGAGAAATCATACATACAGACACATAGGCAAAGCCATCTGAGAGATAAGAGATGGCATTCATCCCTCGAAACGGTGCAGGTGATACAAAGCCAACGCATCTTATCAAAAAATTGAGGAATTGAAATTTTTTTATTTGTAAAAATGTCATAAAATCAGCCATGCGCAGTGACTCACACCTGAATCCCAGCACTTTTGGAAGCTAAGGAACGTGGATAGTGAGGTCAGCAGTTTGAGATCAGCCTGGCCAACATAGTGAAATCCTTTCTCTACTAAAAATACAAAATTTAGCCGGATGTCTTGGTGGGCACCTGTAATCCCAGCTGCTCAGGAGGCTAAGACAGGAGAATTGCTTGAACCCTGGAGGCAGAGGTGGCAGTGAGCTGAAATTGCGTCACTGTACTCCAGCCTGGGGAACAGAGCAAGACTATGTCTCAAAAAAAAATTATAAATCATGTTTAATTTGCTGTGGCTGAATCCACTGATTGCTGACGCCTGATGGAAAGCCATATCAGAAATGTAACATAAGTTAAGAATTGTTTGATTTAGATCTCGGTTTTGTGAGGCAATTTTAAAGGCTGTGATCATAGGGAATTTGGGAACCTTTCAAATATTATAGAGTTAAGATGATACATTTGCAATATATGAAACAAAACTTTATACAATTTTATAAGATTTCATTTTTCATTTTAAAATAAATATAAATTCAAACGTATTAGAAATAAATTATCTGTAATAAACTAGCAGATCTTAAGTCTTTTCATTTAAGTTAGAGAAGATATAGACTTTAAAGGTTAATGTGGTTTTAATTTACTTTTGTATTTCATGAATTGCAGACTATCCAATTAATTTTCTGGAATTTTGAATTTAAAAACTCATTACTTGTGTGCATTAAGTATATTTAACTTTTTGTAAACAATAGGCTAACTCTATAGCATATTTATTTGTTGTACTAAAGCACTATATTTTCTTTTTTCATCAGTCTACTCCTCTTACATTCATATAAAATATTACATTGACAATAGTAGTTTTCATTATAAGTATCCTAGTGGATATTACATTTCTTCATAGTTCATAATTATGATTTCAAAAATAATTTTGTAATTATTATTTTTTTTCATTTTTTAAATTCTTATTAAAGATCCGCTTATTTTGAAAGATATGTGTTCTGATTTATATAAATGTAGTGCTTCTATAATCAATTATGTTTCTTTTTGGAATATTCATGCAGCATAATTCCACCATATTTTATTTTTTAAGTAAGAAGAATATTGGGAAACTATAGCAGATTGATATAAAATGATTATGAAACTATAGATTTCAAGGCTGATAGCATGGCATTTATTTATTTGTTCTACAATATTAATGACTAAAAATACTACTAAATTGCTGGACTGAATATAATCTAATGTTTAAAAAAATCCTTGGGAATAAACTTGCTTTGAAATTCATTTTCACCACTTTTTTTGGCTGCCACATGTTTGATAACATTTGTATTTAACCAAAAAAGACCGTAATATCTTCAGTAATTGATCTCTTTTTTCCTGAAGACATACCTAATATTAACATTGACCATCAATATAATTTGATGACAATAATTCTGTTCACACATTTTTTATATTCAATGGTGAAATAATTCTATACTCTGGGAACGTGTAATGCATACACAATGCATACAAAATAGTTGTTTAGAATTAACAAGCTAAAAAATAAATAACATAAATCACCACAAAAATATATTGCTAAAATATATTAGTTACTTTCTATGTTCATGGGCTTTTAAATTGTACTTCCAATGAACTCTACAGTAAAATTATTTTAGTGACCTCCACTCTAGTTACAAGCAACACTAATATATCCTTCATCTCTAAATAATTCAACATGAGCAGAAAAGAATATTTGAGCACATGATGAATATGAAAACATTATTTTAGGATTAAATTTATGGTTGTTTTAGAATATAAGTTGAAAAATTCTAACACAGTGGTGAAGTGGAAGTCCAATTATCTGGGAAAACTTCATCTTAACTCTCTGGAATTTTCAGTCTAATATAAATATTGATACTATACCTGCAACAGTATTTCTTTAGTTTAGCATGTAATGAAAAAGTAAGTCTAAAAATTATTTTCATTATCTTTGCTTCCTAAAGTTATTTTAAAAGAGGTTCTGTGACATATGTCTAGAGTTTGCCCATGGTCAATTGGTTAATACTTCTAGCTTCTATGCTTATTGCAAATTTTCATTATGTGAATATACAATTTTCACTTATATTTGTTGGTAGCTTGTTTATTATTAAAATATAACTGCTTTATTAAATATATCCTAAACACTTATAGTAGAAAATATTACCATTAAACATTGTAGGATTTATTGAGCTCATATTAAAGTAGCACTGTGAGTTTACCAGTAGCACAGTGAAATGACTAGTGACTTTTCCCTTGTAATTTATATTTTTAATTTATAAATGAAAGATATTTACATGTAAGGGATCAAAGAGAGAGTTAACATCTGAGTAATGCAAATAAACATCAGTATTGACCTTTGTCTGTTTTTAATATGTGACAAATATAAATAAATGTTTTATACAAGATTTTAGCCATTCTTGCATTATATCAAAATATCATTGGTAGGTTTGCATTAATTGTTAATGACTTTGTGTAAATTGTGCATTAATTATTTTCTCTTTTTTTCTTTCCTACTGTCACGTTTTTTCCTCTCTTTGTTTTCTCGTTTGTAACTCTACTCTTTACTTTCTTAATTATTTCATTCTTATTCTATCTTCAAAAACAATTTTCATCATGCAGATAAATGCTGTGAAGCGAATAAAGGCGAAAATGGAAGCCAGTCATGGCAGCTGAATGCTGCTGGGTTCTCTTTCATTATAGCCATAAGTTTGTCTTGCGTGTTTTAATGTCATTGTTATATCACATAATATTTCCTCCTTTTATGCCCTGAAAATTAAAAAATTAGTAATAACAAGGCTAATCTAAAATTATAATAAATGTTTCTAAGGTCCAATTAATTATGCGTGTATCTTCGCCCATGAAAGATTAATCTTTTTCCCCTTCCCCAAATTGTCAACCTTTTAAGTGGATAATTTGTCAGAAAATCAATGAAGGAAATGCAATTGGGATTGTTACTTTCAGCTATCAGCTCACTGCATAACATACTTTATTCTAGTTTCCATTAATTCCTAAAGTTCACCTTGTTAACTATCATGTCAGTTGTACTTGAAACTTAAACATTTGCTGCATACAATTTTTCACTTGATTATTTTGCAAATAATTAAATATTCATGGCCATATTTGTAAAAATTATAATTATATTATGTAGAATTGCTTTTTTATTGTTACTTTTAAGTGTAAGTTTCCAACTTTATGAAAATTTGTAATATTTTAATGTGTTTACCACTTACATAAAACATAAATATTATATTTTGCCAGATGTGTATCCCAATTGTGCTGCTTATTTTCCCTTTGTTGAACTAAAATGTCTTAAGGAATAAATGTGAAACAGTTTCCTATTTAAAATTTGAACACTGATTAATTTTTTTAATTAGGGGAAAATATCTCTCTGCAATTTCCCCAGAATAAATAATAAATTAAATTTTAATATGTCTAAAAAGTTACACACAATTCACAGGAATTAGATTATGTTTTGAGCTGACCTCAAGTCCTATTGTTCTAACATACGTAGTTATTTATTACATTTTTCTGGACATCTAAGATTCAGCATCTTTGCAGGCATTAGAGAGAGAGAAGAAAATATTCTAGACACTCCTTTCAAGAAATTGAACTCAAGGTGGGAAGAAATTGAGATTGGAACTAGATTCCTAATTTCAAATGAATTTTGATATGAGGGAATAGCATGAAGAATGATTTTTGGTTTTTGCAAAAATTTTTTTTTTTTTTTGAGACGGAGTTTTGCTCGTTACCCTGGCTGGAGTGCAATGGCACGATCTCGGCTCACCGCAACCTCTGCCTCCTGGGTTCGGGCAATTCTCCTGCCTCAGCCAACTGAGTAGCTGGGATTACAGGCACACGCCACCAAGCCCAGCTAATTTTTTTTTTTTTTTTTTTTTTGTATTTTTAGTAGAGACGGGGTTTCACCATTTTGACCAGGATGGTCTTGATCTCTTGACCTCGTGATCCACCCGCCTCAGCCTCCCAAAGTGCTGGGATTACAGGAGTTAGCCACCGCGCCTGGCCTTTGCAAATTTTCATTATGTGAATATGCAGTTTTCACTTTTATAATTTTTACTTAAGGAATTTTAAAACAAGTAAAGAGTGTTTGTGTTTTTCACTTGCAACCACATCTTAACAAGTGACTTTTACTACTTACTTATTTAGGACAATAGGACACAACCAGATTTACATATATGCATAAAAGGGACCATAACTTATTTGGCAAATCAAATGATTGTATTCTGAACTTTGTGATTCATTCATGAAAAGCAATTATTTTGTTGAACAGAAATATTTTTTCTGTCTCTTTTTAAAGAGATACCTGCAGAATCTTTTCATATAAGGTCTAGGGCTAGGCCTCCCTTTTATGATAGATATTCTTTTAACTTATCTTTTCCAAACTCTTAGCTGTCCACTGCTAGCCTTTCTTGTAAGTGACTAATAGACCTGTAGACTTCAGAAGCAACCCACCAACAGATAAAGCACACTTCTGCTTTCCTCTTTTCTCGCCTGCTGAGATAGAATAATATATCAATTCACAGAGTATGAAAACATAATCAATTTATAGGGAAAGTTTTCGAATCACCATGGCCAATATTCCATTTATTAAATAACTAATTATCATTGCATATTAAATTCCTTGCTATTTGAGACTGAAGAATTTATGTCGATTACTAATTTGTAGAGCGTACAGAAAAAGGTTTCTAGTAACACTTTCAGAAACTGTTTTACACATTCATTATAACCTTACATTATCTTTCCAATAAATTGGAGACATTTCTGTGAGAATTCATGTAGAAAATATCTTGACTTAGGAATGACAAAATATTTTTTGGAGATCATGGAATACTTCTTTAGTAAGTCAGTGCAAAGTTTATCTATCTTGAAGTTTTACATATCATAACTCAAGGTCACTAAGTCATATAAAGAACATTCAAAGTGAGGTATACATTGAAACAAAACAGACCAACTTGGCATTTCCAAAAGAACCTGATGTTAAAATTATGTTAACAGAGTTATATACATTTAAAGAGTTGTTTGTTAGATTTGTAAACATCTAAATATGGATCTAATGTTTAGTCCTCAACTTGATATGCAATCTGTCATTTGGCCAAATGTTTACTCTTAGATAACACCTGTTTTACAACTCTGAGATATGCATAAATTCTGTTAAAACTATTCTCAGAGATATTAAAGTAATAGGCTTTGCACTTTGCCTTATTTCCATAAGAAATTGAAAAGTACAAAACTAAATAAAGCTATTATAGTCTAACAAATAAAACCTTAGACATTTTAAATCCTAGCATTTTTAAAAGTCTTAATAATATGTGTTGCTTAGTTATCTTTTTTGTTATCTGAACTTTACTATTGTTATATGCAGCCATAAAAATCTGACAGCTTACTTTTTTATTTTTAAAATGATTTTGTTGCTTTCTTGGTCTTACTAGTGTTGCATCTGTCTGTACCTCTAAGTAAATGTAATCACTGGTAATCAAGACATAAAAATTTAAACTCACTTTAAGTATCTTCCTAACATTATCTAATGATTTTTTTTCATACAATGGCGTTTTACATAAAATTTTATCTCTGAAGATGTATAAATTTGAACTTTTTTGTTAAGGTGAGTGTAAGATTATTTATTATATATAATCAGAAATACGTCTATGTCTAATGGTGTGTGTATTGTATTGCTCAATGTGAAAACATTTCAAAAGCTTTTTTGACCATATTATACCAGTTATGAAGATAAGTTGAATTATTATGTGTGATTGCCATTATCTGCATGTGGAATATTAGGATTTTTAAAATACAGATCTGGATATCTCCTTTCTCCTCCCATTCTCTCCTAGTCTATCTTCTTTCCTCCATTTTACAATCAATGTTACTGGCCTCTCTACCCCAATCAAAACTATAATTACTAATCAGTCCACTATAAGGTCCACAAGTACCATGTTTCAGATATGCTAACAGACTATGCCTAGGAGGTAGCAGTAAATTCTTTCCTATAAAATGTATTCTTACATGGAAAAATCTTAGCTAAGTTGACATTTTTGATCATTTCTTTCCTAATACCATAGGTCATTAGTACTGTTTCATTTTATGAACTCTATACTTGTATTATTTCCAGAAGCATTATGCATGCAAGTGCACATATATACCTTCATTACCGTGTAAATGAACAAGATTGAAATTAAAATATGTAAACCTTTTAAATATGCCCGTATATTGAAGGGATTAGATTAATGTTTAATATATATGCAGTTTTATTTATATATAGCAAATGAATATAAAGACAAATAATTTTATTTCAAAAAAATTGACTTTAAAATTTCAGTTCCTTTTAAATTAATAAATTTACAAGTATGCACATATTACACATATTACAATAATATACAATTTGAGCCAATTGGAAAACCACTATAATTTAATTCTAATATATTTTCTGTAAGAATACTAATTAAATTAAAGCTAAAACCAGAAAAACTTCAAAGTAGTTTCAACCATCTACAATTAAATTTATGATTAATCACTCACATTAAATGAAATACATTATACAAGAAAGAATTAAACCATGTACTTTTGAATTTGAGAGGTATTCTTAGACAAAAACAATTTTTAAATATTAATATGGTTTACTTACACTGATAATGAAGAAATAAAACCTTAAAATTATGAATTATTTTAGTAAATCAAGATGGATATTGATATTATCAATACACTAATAAAGTATATTTGAGTCTAGCTTACAAGAATAGTAGCCAGTATTATGCATGATAATATTTTGTTTATAGTAACTAATTAAGAAATATCCCTAGTCATATAAAATTTTCTTTAAATGTTTAAATTTGATATTAATATGATATGAGCAACATTAAGAGCTTGAAATGATCAATTCTGTTACTTTAAACTAAATATTATTTAGTTTACTTTAAACTGAACATATTTTTTGGCCCTTTTATATTATGATTTTACTTAGTGAATAAAATATAACAATGATTGTACCTGAATAAGTACATTTATGTGTTTTATTATGGTTCATCTATGTAAGAGATAATGTAACATCCTTTAAATGATCTTTTAATAAGTCCTATTTAATTACATTTCACTTTTTTATTTTAATTTTTATTTATTTATTTTCTTGAGACAAAGTCTTGCTCTGTCTCCCAAGCTGGAGTTCTGCGGAATGATAGCTCACTGGCACCTCCGCCTCCCATATTCAATCAATTCTCATGCCTCAGCCTGCCTAGTAGCTGGATTACTGGTTTTACAGGTGTGCAGCCATGATGCCTGGCAAATTTTTGTGTTTTTAGTAGAGATGTGGTTTCACCATGTTGACCAGGCTGGTCTCAAACTTCTGAACTCAATTTACCCTCCTGCCTCATCTTCCCAAAGTGCTCGGATTACATGCATGAGCCGCTGAACCCAGCCTCATGTTTTCACTTTTTAAAATGTATTTTCTTTCACCTTTTCTTACTTTCTAATTCTGTCTTTTTAATTTCCTTCCTCTTTCTCTATCTCTGACTCTTCCTCCTTTCTCTTCATTTCACTCTTTTGTTCTCTCTCTCTCCCACTCTCTCTCTCTTATGCTTCCTTCCTAAATTTTGGCCATGAATAAATAGACTATATACTTTCTACTATGTTTCAGGTCATTGTTTGTGAATTTTAAAATCCTAACATTAGGGGTATAGAAATATGTCATAAAAGCTTCGGCAAATCTGATATATTGAATACACAGCTAAAATCTGCATATTTCAAATGAATGAATAAACAAATATTCTACAAATTGGCTTTAAAATGATTAAAATTTGTGTTGAAATTGGTGATAAAACATTTCTAGATTAATGTCAAATTGTATTGTTTAATTATTAATACTTGATCATTAAACATAATATTCAGAATATATTTCCACAGTAAATATTGGGACTTAGCTGAAGAAAAAAATTTAACACTTATCAACTTGTTCTCTTACCAAATACCATTTTAATTGGAGTATTATTCTAACATTTATATGGTTTGTCTTTTGAATACAAAGTTGCAGTATTCCTTCTATGTGTTATATTTAAAACCTTGGCCAAGATTATATAGGTATATAAACATAATCTCAATTTTTATCTAAGGAAAACATTCACTCAATTTAAATCTAATTTTATTTCTTGAAAATTAGACAAAGATGATAGTTTAATGTCCATGCATTGTTTTTCCAAACCTTTAGTTTTATTTTCTTAAATTAAGGTCTCAACAAAGATGTTTTGTAATAACTCAACATCCTTCCTGGCTATTAACTGATTTCCAAGCCTAAACTGTCAGTAAATGTTGCAAGTAGCCTGGAATAGTCCATAATATTTGTATTAGCTAATATTCTATGAAACAGAAGAAAAAATCCAAGAAATGTAAAAAATAAATGTGTTTAAGAATTCTGTTAGTATATCTGAGATGGTCTTAATTGCACTTCATGTCCTTTTTTGGTGGACTATTATTTGATCAACTTTTTAGGGATACTTTCATTCAAGTAAAATTAAAGTTATTTTAAGTGTGAACTAGTCTAATATTGGTTGTATTCAATTCAGATATATTGAAAGTTTTAAAACTATGTATCTATGTATGAGTAAGTTAAATTTAGTTATTCTTTAACATTTTACTTTAGTAAAAATAGTTACACTGTAAAAAATGCATAATAATGAGACATAACTCCATTTATAATATATATGGAGTTTCTTTTTATTCTTTGTATGTACTGAATAGGGGCTATATCTCTAGCTAATCTTATTTTTTCCTAAAAAGTAAGCATTTAAAACTACTGTTTTACATACTATACACAATTCGTAAACCTCTTTCAAGAATATTTTTCTCTCACATTTTCATTGATGTTATGTATAACGCTTCTGTTTTAAAGTATTTCTGATCATTTTAATTACATTTGTTTTCATCATAGCTTATTTTCTTGAAAAACAGTATGTTATAAGTGTATTGTCCTCAGTATCATCTTATTTAAAACCCTCAACATAATACCCAGCACTGTGTGTAATCTTATGCATGTGTTTCATAGTATATTAAATGTCATTTTATTTTCTGTACCTCTGTGTCTCCATTGTTGTAATAAAGAAAACTGAGGAAAAGCTTTGTTTTATGTGTTTTCTTTATTACTGGTACAACCTTTTTTGTCCTTGTTGAGTGTTGTCATATCTAACTTGATCAAATTTAATACAAACATTTATTTACTTAGGAACAGGTAATAAACTTTTACTCGTTAAGTTATTCAGTTTTTGGATAACCCATACATCATCAGCAGATTCATAATAATTGTTATATTGTAAAAATAATTTTGTAACAATATCAAATATTAGTGCTTCCACTGTAAACTTGTTCTCGTGTCTTCATAAAAACATCAGTCTCTAATGGGAGGCCAAAATAATCATATACTGCAATAAAATACATGAGCATGGTTAATAATTTTAGTAATGTAAATATTGTTAAGTAGTCTCCATTGTTAGCAGAAGTGCATAAAGCAAACGTAAACAATTAAAATGATTTTTCTCCAATTTCCTTGGCTCATCCAAAATAAAAGTCATTTATTTTGTTTTGGGCACCAAAAGAATAAAGTTTCAGAAAATGATTAACAGCTTGTGCTTATCTACTGCAAAGATATGAGACAAAAATAATAAGAGTTGAAATTTTGGAATAACTATAAGTGATATAAAAATTACTTAATTAGCTTTTATAGTGTAAAATAACTCTTGGCATAGATATAAACAGAAAACTTATTTTTCTCTTAGAGTCAAATGTGAAGTAATGCCAAGATTCAAAAGAGAAAATGTTCATTTTCAGGATTTGGATTGTTTTGGAGCACACTTAATTTCTCTTATTCCACGACATTCCAGCCCAAAATGTATATTTTAATAAAACATTTAAATTTAAATGCTTGTGTATATTCCCAAATGAAAATTTTAATATAACATAAGTTATATACAGTGTAATATTTATACTTCTTTTAAATGATACAATAGTTATAGTAGTTTGAAGCATACGCCAGAACATTTAAGCTGTTTTTTTTTTTTATTGTTTTCATTCTTATTCTTTCCTGAAGCCCCATTTGGATGATATCGAATGGAGAGTATCCTAGAATTCTTAGGAATTTTTATGACTACTGTCATAGTAAATATATGACTTTATTAATTTTTTACTGTCCCATGAGTTTGGGCCACTGTGAAGAAACTAAGGAGACTTGAGAAAATATGAAGCTATTGTAACCAATCTCTATTATTTTATTGTATCAACAAACTGAGGATCAGAAAAACCAAATAGTAATTGATATAGTCAAGCAACTTTGACTCTCAGTTTTCTTCCTATCTTTTTTATTTTACACTAAATTAAAGTTGGCATAAGTAAATTTCTGGCCTATTAGTTATGTGGTCATATGTCTCAGACCTAGTTCCTTGGCTGTTGTTTTGATTGGCCTGTGGGGAGCAACAACAAAAAAAGTCCCGATGTTTCAGAGGAAAGGCCGTGTAATACCAACCACAGTTTCTTCCATTAATCACAGTATTTCTATTAGTCAGTTTTATCATTCTCATTCAAACTTTTATATATAGGTGCTTCCCCATGACTAAGGTAAATAAGCAAACACTAAGTTTATGGTTTAAAATGAATATCAAGTTAAATTTTAATCACTCTCTTGTTTTTTAAGCTTATTTTGAAAACACCTTACTAAATTAACTTGTTTGCATTGTTGATAGACATAGGTAATTTTCTATTAATATAGGATGTTATTTTTATTTATTGTCTACTAAAAGTAAGAGAGACATTTTCTTTTTTATTTTAATTTTATTATTTTATTTTATTTTATTTTTGAAACGGAGTTTCATTCTTGTACCCAGGCTGGAGGGCAATGGCTCGATCTTGGCTCACCGCAACCTCTGCCTCCTGGGTTCAGGCAATTCTCCTGCCTCAGCCTCCTGAGTAGCTGAGATTACAGGCACGCGCCACCATGCCCAGCTAATTTTTTGTATTTTTTAGTAGAGATGGGGTTTCACAATGGTGACCGGGATGGTCTCGATCTCTTGACCTAGTGATCCACCCACCTCAGCCTCCCAAAGTGCTGGGATTACAGGCTTCAGGCACATTTTCATCTCAATATGTATCCTTTTCATTTTAAGAATTCAAAATAAATAGTTTCAATGCTCAGAATTTGCATAGCAGCGATGTGCTTCTTTCTCTAGTGATTTCTTATTTAAAATTACAAAGAGAAACAAAATGTTAAAAACGAGTATTCAAGATAGAGGACTTTATTTTTTCTGTTTAAATGTGGTTAAATTAAAAATAAATTCTCTTCAAATTGGCATTTCTGTTTACAAGAATCCATGGAAAGACACCTAAATTTTGCTATTTTTTGTAGTATATAATTTCGCAAAAGCTGAATTGGATATACTTGTTATATGTAATGTGAAACACAAACTACCTATGGCTCTTGAAAACATTCTGCTTCTTAGTTCATGTTCGTAGAAAACATTAAAATTTGTATGGAATTTTCATATAGTACCCTGTGACTCATGGTTCTGTCAGATGGCTTAGTTATGAAAGAAAGTTTAGGTGAACAGGGGAAAGTATTTTTCTAAATCAAGACATGATATGGTTCACTGCTGAGTGCCATCACATAAAAGCAGGAGGCCAGGGATAGCAGGGGGTGGGAGGGTTGGGAAGGATAACATTGGGAGAAATACCTAAGGTAGATGACAGAGGAGATGGATGCAGCAAACCACTAAGGTACGTGTATACCTATGTAACAAACCTGCACTTTCTGCACATGTACCCCAGAACTTAAAGTATTAAAAAAAAAATTAAAGCACTTATATGTGTTACTCCTCGATAAATATGTGGAGATTTTTTAGTTTTTAAAGGACATAAAAGTAAAAGTTGTTTTTATAGACATCCTCAATCTAGGTATAGTAGCCATTTCAGTGCTGTTAATAGACATAACCATTGCGTGTTTTCCCTTTTAAATAGACTTTAGTTGTTCAAACACTTTTAGATTTACACCAAGATTGAATGGAAACTAAGGAGGGCTCCCATATACTGTCTATGCCAGTCAAGCACAGCCTTCCTGATTATCAATATCTAATACCCAAGTGGTACCTTTGTTACTGTTGATGAACCCACAATGGCACATGGTAATCACCCAAAATTCATAGTTTACATTAGGGTCCATACTTGGTGTTGTATATTGTATGGATTTGAACAAATTAATAATGACATGTATCCACCATTTTTGTATTGTACAACGTAATTTCACTGTCCTAAAAGTCCTCTGTGTTTCACCTATTCTTCCCTCCCTTCTTCACCAGTTCCTGGTAATCACTGACCTTTCTACTATTTCCATAGGTTTACCATTTCCAGAATGTCACTCGGTTGCAATTTTACATTATGTAGCTTTTGGAAATTGACTTCTTTTAATTAGTAATATGCATTTAAGGTGTCTGCATGACCTTTTAGTGTTTGATAGCTGATAGCATAAAATGCACTAATTCAGATGCATCGTATAATAATAGCATTTATAAGTGACCCTGCATGTTTAAACTATGTAGTTTTAATAATATAGAGTTGATGTTTTCTGTTTAACTCTAAGCAGAAATTGAAATATCTGAAATACAATTCAGTATTTCAAACTGAAAAACTTTAAAAAATCCTAAAATATTATCATAGATTCCAAGAAAAATAATAACACATATCTTCTATGTATTTGCTCACATTTTTCATTTATTCTATCACATGTTTAGAAAACTTAGAATTTTTATAAATAGGAATTTTATATTGAAATTATGTCCTTTGCAGCAACATAGATAGAGCAGGAGGCCATAATCCTAAGCCAGTTAATTCAGGAACAGAAAACAAAATATCCACATACTCTCACTTATAAGTGGGAGCTAAGCACTGAGCACACATGGATATAAATATGGAAGCAACAGGCACTGTGGACTGCTATAGGATGGCAGTGTGAGTTAAAAAAAAAATACCAACAGGTTATCAAGGAGCATATCACTATCAAGGTGATATGCTCTCCAAACCTCAGCATCATGCATATTCAGATGTAAGAAATCTGTACATGTAGCCCCTGCCTCAAAAATTAAAGTTGATTGCACAATTTTTTTTCCCATTCTGTTGGTTGCCAGTTCACCCTAATGATTGTTTCTTTTGCTGTGCAGAAACTCTTAAATTTAATTAGATCCCATTTGTGTATTTTGGCTTTTGTTGCCATTGCTTTCGGTGTTTTAGTCATGAAGTCTTTGCCTATGTCTATGTCCTGAATGGTTCTGCCTGGGTTTTCTTCTAGAATTTTTATGGTGTTAGATTTTATGTTTAAATCTTTAATCCATCTGAAGTTAATTTTAGTGTAGGGTGTAAGGAAGAGGTCCAGTTTCAGCTTTCAACAGATGGCTAGCCAGTTTTCCCACACCATTTATTAAACAGGGAATCCTTTCCACATTGCTTGTTTTTGTCAGATTTGTTGAAGATCAGATGGTTGTAGATGTGTGACGTTTCTTCTGAGGCCTCTGTCCTGTTCCATTGGTCTATATCTGTTTTGGTACCAGTATCATGCTGTTTTGGTTACAGTAGCCTTGTAGTATAGTTTGAAGTCAGGTAGCGTGATGCCTCCAGCCTTGTTCTTTTTGCTTAGGATTGCCTTGGCTATGTAAGCTCTCTTTTGGTTCCATCTGAAGTTTAAAGTGTTTTGTTTTTCTTTTTCCAGTTCTGTGAAGAAGATCAATGGTAGCTTGAGAGGGATAGTGTTGCACACAGTGTTGTTTTTAAAGGCATCCTCAATCTAGGCATAGTAGCCATTGCAATGCTGTTAATAGAGATAACCATTGCATGTTTTCCCTTTTAAATAGACTTCAGTTGTTCAAAAACTTTTCGTGTTTAGTGTGGAGCATCACACACTGGGGTCTGCTGGGGCGGGGCTAAAGGAGGGACAGTGGGGAGTGCGGAGGTTGGGAAGGGATAACATGGGAAGAAATACCAGATATAGGTGACAGGGGGAATGGGAGGCAGCAAACCACCTTGCCATGTAAGTACCTATGCAACAATCCTGCAGGATCTACACATGTACCCCAGAACCTAAAGTACAATAAAAAAAATAAATAAAGAAAATAAAAATGGAAATTCTAAAGGTAGACCAGTTTACAATTATAAATGGCATTCAAATAATCTACTTGTTAACAGTTCCCCCATTTTAACCAAATATTCTCAAATGGCTACTTTTTCTTGCCCTGAATCAGATATTAAGAAAAATCAAAAGTATACGTTTTTACTGTTCCTAGTCCCTGATAAACTTCCTAGGATTTTGAGGTGATTTTTTCTTAAGTGAAATAGAATGATTATAAAGATTTTTAAAATAATAATAATAGTTAACATTTATAAAGCAATTAAAGTGGGCACTATTCTAAAGTCTTTCCATTTTAACTCATTTCGTCTCCCTAGTTACTCTTCGGGATTTTTATTTTTATCTTACAGATGAGGAAACTGTAACTGACAATATTAAAGTAGCTTTCACAAATTACAAATCTAGAAAGGGCTGGAATTTGGATTTAAAACTAGGCCATATGCTCACTCTGCTAAATTTGAATCTCTATTTTAAGAGAAAAATCTTTTTTTAAATGCACTTTAAGTTCTGGGGTACATGTGCAGAACATGCAGGTTTGTTACCTACAGAAAATTTTGGATTGCTGTTGAGTTTATTTACAAAACAATTATTTATATGTGTAACAGAACATTTTGACAAAACATTCAAAATAATTAGAGAATAGAGACTCAATATTGAAGAATCAGTGACTGAAAATGCACACATCTACTCCCTGAAGAATAAATTTTCTGTGAAAAGAAATGTTGGTAGTAAGTAATAAAATATCTACATCAAGACTGTTCGACAAAGTACACATAAAATGGTACATCAAAAAGAGCTTCTTAAAAGGTACCAAAAACAGCCTGAGGATATAAAACATATATAAATAAACATTAGCCATTTTTTAAATATTTAACTAATGTTGAAAATTCTTGGTTAAATTTACTCAGCATTTTTAAATCTACAGTTTCAAATTTTCCAATAATATGTAGATGCTGTAAATAGTTTTGTAAGGGACCAAAAATCTGGAAAATTATGTAAAATGATTTTACACATCTCTATCAGTGTATTAATCTCTAAAATAAACTTTTATAATTTATTTCTAGATACATAAAGAGTTCCAATGAACTCAGTATATGTCTTCGTCAAAATAGAGCAAGTAACTTTTGCGTGATTCTAAAAACTAAAATTCCCTCCAACAGACCAGACAATATCTATAAGATGGTGTAATTTCATAAAATTAAGTGCTGTATGCCTGATTACAATTCAATTTTGATTTTTAATGTTTTATGCATTATTATTTTTAATATTCCAAGATTCCTTTTATAGAATTTAATCTCTGAAAAAGACACTCTGTGCAGTTTTCTCTTTAGTGATAACAATGCTCTTTTCACAGCCATCACAGACATCACTAGCATTGCATACTTTTTCTCTTCAAAGTATTCATTGAAAAATGCAGGAGATTGAATGTTATACCCATAGAGTTCTAATTCAATTATTTCTGTAAGCAGTTTTATATCTGATGACTGTGAACTTGAGTGAACTTAAAAATGTTATTAATAAATGCATTTTGTTAGGGAGCTGAAAGATGTAAATGGCCTTTTATAATCTCATGAATACTATGAGCTGTCTAGAGGAAGCCAAGACATGGCAGAGTAAAAGATTAGAACACAAAAGAAGTACAGTCATTATTTTTGGGGAGGTGATCTTGATCCACTTTGTAACAACCTTTTAAAAGTTATAATTTTATTTTTTATTACAATGAAGAATTGATCTAAAATACTAGACAAAATAATAATATAATAAATATATATTAATGATCACAAACACATAATAGTGTACTAGGGGGCAAATCGAATTATGAAAGAAGAGAAGGTCTCCCATAACCCAGTATCTCCTTATCTCAAAACTGGGCAAAACCAAAGTCACATTTGAGTAACAATAAGAGCATTATTAAGTTATATCAATTTCTTCCATCTTCACGTCAGTTTTAAAAAGATCAGGAAAGATTTTAAAGTGGGAATTAGGAATACGGCAATGATCAAAAAGAAAATTTACTATAAAAGAAGTTAACAAATATAGAGGAATGATATTAAATTTTAAAAATAGAAGTTGATTCTGGTCACAATAAAATGCATATCAAAAAGTGGAAGAGCGGAAAGGATCTGAAGCCTTAGACCTTAATAAAGATAACTTATTGAACACATGGGGAGGGGAGGAGAGGGACAGCAGTGGGCAGAGAAGATGGGGAGAGATAACACCAGGAGAAATGCCTGATGATGTGCACACATACCCCAGAGCCCAAAGTACAAAAAGAAAAAGAAACATTTGGACTTGCTAAAATCCGGGAGAGTTTTAGATAAAAGTGGAGAAGTTCTAGTTTTTTAAAAAAATTACTATAAACAATAAGTCACAGGAAGCTACTCTAAAATGAATGTTTTTAGAATATTAGGTTTAACAAATGAAATAATAACCTATGTGTAAAACGATATGGAATCCCCAAAGCACTCTCTTGCTTGATTCTAAAAGACCATTTTTATTAAGATAACTGGATATCTGTATCACTACTTTACCAATGATAAAACTGAGAATGAACCTACAATATTATTTAGATATTTCCAATTGTATGGCATAGGCCACAAAATGGGTGAAAAATATAATTCACTATGAAGATTTAAAATGTTAGAATTTCCAAGTGAATATATTAATGCATCTTTTTGTATTTATGTTTTATAATGTGCATAACCTATTTCAATGTATAAGTATATTATGAAATATTACCTGTTTATAATTTAAAATACAAACACCTATCTTGGGAGTGTATATGCAACTCTTCTCTAGGTATATATGGGAAACAATTTAAAAAGTTTTCCAGAGGGAAGGAAGAATATAAAATCCAATTATGGTTGCCATTGAGTGTACTATTTGGATTTATTTTAAATTTTGAATGGATGTCAAATGACATTTTTAATCATCTTTGCTATTGAAATTAGCAATGATTTTTCCCTCTTTATTTTTCTAATTGATACAGTTAAAGGAGTATTGACTAGACACTGGAATCCCCACGAGTTCAAACACGTGTTTCAAGTAGGGAGTTGTAATTTGAATTAAAATGGAATAAATCTATCTATTCAGGGATGCACACCAGGTAGCAAAAATGCAGCCCCCCACCCCTGCATCGTGACACAGAAAACAAACCTGCTTAGAGAAATGGAAATGATGTCACATTCTGCTCAGATTGCTAATATCAGTGGTTCCATATAAAAGCCATTGAAATTTATAATTTGGGTGCATCAAAATTTTCATTTTTTTCTACCTATAATTACCTGCAAATGTGATCTGAAAGTCATATTGTTTCAAATATATAAAGATAAATATGGCCAGGTGCAATGGCTCACGCCTGTAATCCCAGCACTTTTGGGAGGCCAAGATGGGCAGATCACCTGAGATCAAGAGTTGGAGACCAGCCTGACCAACATGGAAAAACCCCATCTCTACTAAAAGACAAAAATTAGCGAGGTGTGATGGTGAGTGCCTGTAATCCCAGCTACTCCGGCGGCTGACCCAGGCCAATCATTTGAACTCGGGAGGCAGAGGTTGTGGTGAGCTGAGATCATGCCCTTGCACTCCAGCCTGGGCAACAAGAACAAAACTTCATCTAAATAAATAAATAAATATTTTTGAATATTTTTTTCTTAACACACACAAATATATAAAGATAACATTTACACGTGTATTTCTAATTATCTGCATAGCAATTTTGAATTGAATCTAGTGAAACTTTTGATTCTACCTGTGCCTCTCAGAGAAGATACTTATGGGGTATGTTTTACAACAGTTAATTTCTGAAAATATTTTTAAAACTCTATAGAACAGTTATTTATTCTCTTAATGTTCCATCAATGTATCAAATTTATTTAATTGTAGGATTAACTCTGCACTCTTTAAAGGATTCAAACTCCAAGGAAATTTTGAAGAGTATGTTTTAAAATATTCTGAACTTAATTTAACTTTATACGATTCCACAAATGTATTGTTGAATTCATTTCTATTCACCTTTATCTACAAAGCAAACTAAAACATCCCCCATGATTATATATCACCAGGTAGAATTTCAGTAAGTTGCTGCTGATTTTTAAGTCTCTGTATTTTCTCCTCACATCTATGTATGTATTTGCTACAGACTTATGCCAAAATTTTCCATATATCATTTGATGTTCAAGAGTGTGTTATCTTCGGAAAACTTATACCAAAACCTTTTGTATATCACTTGATGTTAGGGAGTGTGTTGTGCTAGGAATGATGAAATAAGAACATACAATTAAGAGTCAATGTAGACTTATCTCCAATGTGGGAAGATATGATCAGCACCAATCAGGTTTTTAATGTCTTCTCTTTGCCTTTTATATGCTTAACCTACTTGCCTACTACATCCAACAATATCTCTTATGAAAATAGCTACCAGTATTCTAGAAACAGCAACCAGTCACCATTTTAGGACCCTTTGAATTTTTTCTCCATGTCTTTATTGATGTGTTCCACATTCTGAAATTAATTTTCAATCTACCTGGAGATTATACATAGCATATAAAATGGTTAATTAAAACACTGAAGTATTGAGGAGTCAAAAACCATGGCTAGTTTTATGAATCTAATAGTTCATTGGTTTTTGAAAAGCTGGTATTATCAAATATAATACATTTCATGGAAAAATTATGTAATATATGAGTTTGGATTTGATGTGTGCAACAGAAACATGAAAAGACACATACAGTAGTCCCTGCTTCAGCTGGAGATGCATCCAGAGCTCTCAGTGCATGCCTGAAACCTCTAATAGCACTTAACCCTCCACACACAGGTTTTTCCTTTACATACATACCTATGATAAACTTTCGCTTATAAATTAGGCACCGTAAGTTAAAAATAATATCTTTTATTAAAATAGAACAATTAAACAATTGGCAGCATTGCTAATCTTGTATGTAAGGGCCACTACCAGAATCCAATCATGCTGGTACCCTGACCTCAAACTCTAAACCATCATGACTGATAGGAAATAAATCTGTCATTTAAGCCAACAAAATGAAGATGTTTTACATATATAATTTTTCTGAGAGCTTTTTCTAAAGATAAAAATGAAGCAAATCACTACACTCGTTTTATGCTAAAAAGATCACAGAATTAAATATTTGTCATTTAAAAGCTAACTAGCCAAACCTGAATTATTTTTTTTAAAGTTACTGTACCCTCAAGAGAATAATTTTTACTTAATAAAAGATACTTTTCCACCTTAGATCACTGCTGAAAACGTGTTTATGGAATAGTTTTAACGTTTAACATTAATTTTTAATCAAAATATCATTTCTCTGGAATTTTATAATACTAAAATAATAATTATAAGCAATACTTGTTAAATGTTTACTTTGTACTGGTCAATAAGTGCCAGAGGTTAAGTACATTACCACATTCACAACAATCTTCTCAACAAACCTGTGACCTTTTGTGGTTGTTATGTTTTGTTAATAACTGTCACCATTTTAATAAAGAGGCACTTCAGTCTTAGAGATATTAGATGGCTTACCCCCCACAACTAATGATGGTAAGCGGTGAAAGCAGGCTCTTACTCCTGATGCAGTGTTTTTAAGAACAAAGCAAGACTCTTCAAACTTGGGAAAGGTAAATGGGAATTTGTATAATAAAACAGATATATTGTCATTGAGCTATAGGATTTACTTCCCACAACTATGTCTGCATATGACAAGAACCTAAATGAGGTAGCAGAAGAGTGATCAAACTAATAGGATCATCGAGTGATTGTATACACTGGGGCTATACCATAATTATATTCATATTTTTTTCTAATTGTTTTCTGAGCTTTAGTTGTTGAATAATGTGCAGCATATCTAAAATGAATACATATGAATATTGAAAAATGTTGGATTTTTATACAATTACATATGTTTAATAGGTAAGTTGACTTCACTGTATTGTAATAATAGACGTGGAAGTGAGTCATTTATATTTGAAAATGGATAATGTAAGAAAAGGTGTACCATTTTTTAACTGCAAACAAAAATCCGAGTTTGCTTGATAATGTCATTTTTTGTAGCAGGAGGCACTAGTTCTTTTTTAAATCATGCGTAGAGATATACCTTTGAAAAATTGAGAACTAATCTCTGGAATCTTATTCTATATTTGTTTATTGAGATTTTGCAAAATAAAAAAATATATATATTAAATACCCATGGCTGAAAAATATTATTCTTTCTCTAGTAATTCTTTCCTCAAGTGGGTTCATGTGCTAAGATAAAAATTCTGTCAAAACCAAAATTTTCCCCGGATATTACCTAAGTAATTTTCCTAAACTATCGCTATCTAAGTAGCATGTTAAACTTTGGTATAGGAACGAGATATTGAAATTGACATGAATACATTATTTTTCTTCCACACTGCTATGTGTTTATTAATATTTTAACTTCATGAGTAACAAAATAATTTCAATAAAAATTACACTGTCTTGGACATGAGCATTCTAAATTTGTTATTTCAGTGCTTAAGTAATTCTCATTTGCCATATCATGGTGACATTGTAGAAGCACATTTGCAAATGTGAACCACAGAGTTGCCAGGGTCAAGTACCAGGCCACTGTATCACAAACTGGATGATTTTTTTCAAAACTGACCTGCTTGCTTTTGAAATGTTAAGAGATAAAAATAAACCTATTTTTTGAAGAAAAAAAAAATGACATGACACTCGTCCTACAGAACTAGTATTCAGTCAAGTCTGACATATCCGAAGTAGAGCCACTAGTGGATGATTTTGTATGTTAGCAGTTGTACTGATTTCCTTGGATCACTGTTTTTCTAGTCAATATTAAAATATTAAACCAACGTTTAAAAATATGACAAGAGGCCGGGCAAGGTGGCTCAAGCCTGTAATCCCAGCACTTTGGGAGGCCCAGGAGGGTGGATTACGAGGTCAAGAGATCGAGACCATCCTGGTCAACATGATGAAACCCCGTCTCTACTAAAAATACAAAAAATTAGCTGGGCACGGTGACGAGTGCCTGTAATCCCAGCTACTCAGGAGGCTGAGGCAGGAGAATTGCCTGAACCCAGGAGGCAGAGGTTGCAGTGAGCTGAGATCACGCCATTGCACTCCAGCCTGGGTAACAAGAGCGAAACTCCAACTCAAAAAATAAAAAATAAAAATATGACAAGAAAATTTGTTATATATATTTTTTTCAGGAGTGGTTTTCTCACAATTCAAATTTACATCTATACCTAAATCTGTCAATTGAGTTTCATATCAGTTACGTATTAAGCATGCTGTTATTATGCTGAGTAGTAAATGCATTTTATCATTAAAGAGACTAAAATGTTTTGCAAGCTAATTCTTAACAAACGTGTTAAGAATCATTTGAATACCTGTGAAGTTACGTTTCTTCCTTTTCTTCTAGATAATGCATTATTACCAGTTTAATTTATTCCTTTTCATTGTCGTTATTTTCTTATCCATATTGTTACAGCTGTGGAGTCTGTCCTCAGATTCTACTACAAACATGTAACACTCGATTCATCTTCATGACTACTTGCTCCACTTGCCATTTCAATTTTATCAGTCGGGATACTTCATCATCTTACCATTCCCCTCTTTCTCTCTCTCTTTTTTTTTTTTTTTTTTTTTTTTTTTTGAGACAGAGTCTCGCTTTGTCACCCAGGCTGGAGTGCAATGGCGAGATTTCAGCTTACTGCAAAATTTTCCTGCCCTTTTCAAACAATTCTCTTGCTTCAGCCTCCTGAGTAGCTGGGATTACAGGTGTCTGCACTATGTCCGGCTAATTTTTTGTATTTTTAGTAGAGACAGGTTTTCACCATGTTAGTCAGGCTGGTCTCGAACTCCTGATCTCACGTGATCCACCTGACTCAGCCTCCCAGAGTGCTGGGATTACAGGTGTGAGCCACTGAGTCCAGCCAACCTTTCATGGTTACTTTCTGTATGTCCTTTCGGATTTACTACAACCACATGCCAAAGAAAAGTGGTTTCCATCTTCTCCTACCTTCTCATGATAGGACCTAACAAAGAGTCATAAATACCATAGCTATAAAATGTTGCCTCTAATCTCACGCATTGGTTAAAATATTAACTGGAGAACTACAGGTGCTCCATTTCTTCCAAATGATGATTTCTAAAACATTCATAGAAAGTTATACTTAAATACATTCTCTGATAAAACAAAGTGCTCAGAACTGTCCATTTGTAAGATCAAGTTTTAAAATTTACATAATCTCGTATAGAAGATCTATTTAACACTTCTTACAGAGATTTGACTATTCTTTTAACATTGTGATGATCTATTAAAGGGTGTCATTTTCTGATAAAGCATGTTTAGGGATATTGTAATATTCATTATCGTCTCCAATGGGAATCAAGAAGTATTTTTTTAAGATACTTAAACTTATTTTTTAATAAAAAGAATGAGTTTGAAAAAAATAGTCACATAATTAACATATCAATTGCTTAAAGTATTGTTTGAAAGCCAGGAAATAGGTGTCAATAATCATGAAATTGAATTCCGCCAGTTAACAGCACATTATTCTCTCTTAAATTGAATTTTTTGATAAGAATTATATTGAAAATAATCATCTAATATTTTCTAATTTTTTTAAGATACGCTTTTTAATGGTCTTGGGCTTGGAGCAGTCATTGGCCTGGGAGTTGCTGCGCTTCTGCTAGTTCTTGTGGTAACAGACGTCAGCTGCTTCTTTATTCGGCAATGTGGGTTGCTGATGTGCATCACTAGGAGAATGTGCGGAAAGAAAAGTGGCTCCAGTGGCAAAAGTAAAGAACTCGAAGAAGGAAAAGCTGCATACCTGTGAGTATCAGGCATCGACATCATGTCATATTAAACAAGAGCCACAGACAAGCTTGAGTGCTTTATCTGAGAGCTTTGTTTTCTCGAAGTAGGGTACAGAGTTTGATTATTCGACACTACACTGCCTGCTCTCTGACTTTAAAACTATGTATCCTTAAATATAACATAGAACAAAGTAACTTTGACAACAGCTTATTCAAAATTAAACCTCAAAATGGGAGCTTCACTGAAAAGAATTACTGGCATGATTTACAGATGATAAACTTATAGATGGATGGATATTTGTACAAATGTATTCCATTTTGATTTATTCCACTGGTTTTATTTATATTAAAAAAAGAAAGCCTTCAAAAATAATCAGAGCTAAAACTCAGTTGAACTGAGTTTAAAACAACAAAATCATGGCAACTTCTACAAATGTAAGGCTTCATTAGTTTTGGTATAGAAAATATTATACGTGCTATAAAATACATTATCACTGATTCTGAATTTACTATTCTAAAATTTGATCAAAAGTTGATTACATTTTAGAATCTGGAACTCTTGTGTAGTTCCATTTAGTAGAGCAGAATATAATTTTCAAGAAAATATGTAGATCAACTTTTTTAGAAAATTATTTTGTCCCGTAAAAGGGAAATTAAGAGGTTTTAACATTTCCATTTTATTTTGTTTGTCTTTAGATAGATATGGATCTAATCTCAAAAGTAGAATGTGATCCATACAAAAAATTCAGCAAGCACAAGAAATCATGTGCAAACATATGCATACGTGTTTATGTGTTATGTATGTTTTTTTATACATACACTTGTGTCGCATTAAACACAGCAATAAAAATAAGTCTTAAGAGTTCAGGACATATCCTTTATTATTTTTTTTTAATTTAAAGACTTTCTACTGCATATCTTTTCTAACATATAGAAGAATTGAAAGACTTTTTACAACAAACAATCATATACCAGCAGTTGGGTTCTACGATTAACATTTTGTGATATTTTCTTTGTAATATGTTTATCCATATTTTAATCATTATATTTTCTTGAATTTCAAAAAATTAGAACATAACCCCCACAAAATTCAACTTGCATATCATTACATAGAGTCTAAATTGTGTTTACCTTTATTTAAGTGAAGCCACAGAATAAAATGCGCAAAATGTTTCAGTTGAAGAGTTTTGACAAATGTTTTTAAATGTGTAACAGGAAACCGTATCACACTCTGAAAGTCCTCTCATTTCCTTATCCAGTCAGCCCACATTAACCTCCCCCACCCAGGTTACTGCTATTCCTGATTTTTCAGCAGATAGTTTTGGCTTATTTTGGAAACTCATATAAATGGATTCCTATACCATGTCTACCCTTCTGTTTCTGACATCTTCAAAAATGTTTTATTAGGACCATTTATGTTTTGTATTTCAAGGACTGATTGTTTTTTATTGTTGAATATTTTTTATTCTTTTTCTATGCATATATTGAAGCGTGGAAGGTCTCATACTGTTTTATAGACTAATTTGTCTTTGCTTTGTTATATAGTTCTGTTCTGTTGTGTCATTTACACCTTAAATGTTAAATATAATACTTTCATTTGAAAAGATTTTACTTTTAAAATATGTGCCAAAATAGATATCAGTTTTTATATATTTCTATATTTTTGCTAATTGTTAAGTTTTACTCACATGAAAGTATAATATTCAAAAAGGCTTAGATATTATCAGTGTACAGTTTAATAAATATTGACAAGCTGAGTATGTCCATGTTCAATGCTTAAATCAAGGAAAATAACTCTATTATTTAGATCTCCTTTCCTGTCCCTACTCAATCTCATGCTAAGCAATATTCTAACTTCATAGCACTATAGATTAGTTTTCCTGTTTTGTGCTTTATGTAAATGAGTTTCTACTTGTTGCACATGGGATATTTTGATACAGGCATACAATATGTAATGATCAAATCAGGGTAATTGTGATATGTATCAGTTTAAACCTTTATCAATTCTTAAAGCTAGGAACACATTCCAATTCTACTCTTTTACTTATTTTTAAATATAAATAAATTATTTTGGTTATTTTCAATCTATTATGACATGGAACACTGAATCCTATTCATTCTATCTAACTGTATTTTTATACCCATTAAGTGTTCCTACTTAACCCCCATTCCCACTTCCCTGTTATCTTTACTGGCCTCTGGTAACAATTATTCTTTTCTCTTTCTCCATCAGTTTCAGTTGTTGTCATAGCTCCCACATATGAATGAAAAGAAACAACTATTTTTTCTGCAACTGACTTACTTCATTTAACATAATTTTCTCCAGTTCCATCAATATTTCAACGAATGACAAGATTTTATTTATCTTTGTAACCAAATGATTTTCCATTGTGTATATACCACATTTTCACCCATTCATCCACTGATGGACACTTAGATCCATATCATCGCTATTTTGAATAGTGCTGGAATAAACATGGGAGTAAACATAAGAGGTATTTAACTCTTAAATATATTGACTTTTAAAATTATTTTGGATATATACCAAGCAGAGGAATCACTGAATCATATGGTAGTTCCTATTTTTTGTTTTTTGAGGAATCTTCATGCTGTCCTCCATAGTGGCTGTATTAATTTGCTTTCCCACTAATCCACAAGTGTATAATCATTTTCATTTCTTCACATCTTCATCTGTATTCCTTATTGCCTGTCTTTTGGCTAAAAGCCATTTTAACTGGGATGAGATGATATCTCATTATAGTTTTGATCTGCATTTCTTTGATGATGTTGAGCATTTTTTGTATACCTGATGTCTATTTGTATGTTGTCCTTTGAGAGACATGTCTATTCAGATCTCTTGCTCATTTTTAATTGGATTATTTGTTTTGATTTGTTTCCTGTTTGAATTGCTCATAAATCCTGGTTATAAATTACTTGTCAGATGGGTAGTTCATAAACATGTCCTCCTATTCTGTGTGTTGTCTCTTTGTTGTTTCGATTAGTGTTCAGAAGTTTTTTAGCTTGATGTGATCCCATTTGTCTGTGTTTGCTTTGCTTGATAGTGCTTATGGGGTATTACTTAAGAAATTTGTGCCCACATCAATGATCTGAGGTGTCTCCCTCATCTTTTCTTATGGTGCTTTCATGGATTTGGTCTTCAATTTAAGTCAACATTCTGTTTTGATTTGATTTTTGTATATGGCAAGAGATGGGGGTCTACTTTCATTCTTCTACATGTGGATGTCCAGTTTTCTCAGTACCATGTAATGACAAGACTGCCCTCTCACCAATGTATGTTCTTGGCAGTTGTGTTAAAAATAAGTCTGCTGTAAATGCATGGGTTTATGTCTGTGTTCTCTACTCTGTTTTACTTGGTCTGTGTGTCTGTTTTAGTGCCAGCATCATGGTGTTTTTGTTTATTATAACTCTGTAGTATAATTTGAAGTTAGGTAATATGATTTCTCCACTTTTGTTCTGTTGAGTCAGGATGGCTTTGGCTCTTCTGGGTCTTTTGTGTTTTCCATATACATTTTACAATTTTTTTTCTATTTCTGTGAAGAATATCATGGTATTTTAATAAGAATTGCATTGAATCTGTATATTGCTTTGAGTAGTATGGACATGTGAACAATACTTATTCTTCGAATCCACAAATATAAAATAGCTTTTCATTTTTGTGTCATTTCAAGTTTTTCATCAATGTTTTATTATTTTCATTCTAGAGATCTTTTGCTTCTTTGCTTAAGTTCATTCCTAGGTATTTCTTTTTTGTTTCTTTGTTTTATATTTGTATCATTTTATTGTAGTATTCTTACTTTATATTATACTTTAAGTTCTGGGGTATATGTGAAGAATGTGCAGATTTGTTATATAGTTATACGTGTGCAATAGTCATTTGCTCCATCCATCACCCCATCATCTACATTAGGTACTTCTCCTAATGCTATCCCTCCACTAAGCCTCGACCCCCTGACAGTCCCCAATGTGTGATATTCCCCTGCCTGTGTCCATGTGTTCTCATTCTTCAACTTCCACTTATGAGAGAGAATATGTGGTGTTTAGTTTTCTGTTCTTGTATTAGTTTGCTGAGAATTATGGTTTCCAGCTTCATCTATGTCCCTGCAAAGGACATCAACTCATCCTTTTTTATGGCTGCTTAGTATTCCATGGTATATAGGTACCACATTTTCTTTATCCATTCTATCATTGATGGGCATTTGGGTTGGTTCCAAGTCTTTGCTATTGTGAACAATGCTGCAGTAAACCTACACGTGCATGTGTCTTTATATGGAATGTTTTGTAATCCTTTGGGTATATACCCAGTAATGGAATTGCTGGGTCAAATGATATTTCAGTTTCTAGATCCTTGAGGAATCACCACACTGTCTTCCATAATGGTTGAACTAAGTTACACTCCCACCAACAGTGTAAAAGTGTTCCTGTTTCCCCACATCCTCTTCTTTTTAATAATTGTCATTCTAACTGGTGTCTCATTGTGGTTTTGATTTGCATTTCTCTAATGACCAGTGATGATGAGCTTTTTTTCATATGTTTTTGGCTGCACAAATGTCTCATTTTTAGAAGTGTCTGTTAATATCCTTCATCCAGTTTTTGATTTTTTTTCCTCATAAATGTGTTTAAGTTCTTTGTAGATTCCAGATATTAGCCCTTTGCCAGATGGAGATATTACAAAAATTTTCTCCCTGTTCACTCTGATGATAGTTTCTTTTGCTGTGCAGAAGCGCTTTAGTTTAATTAGATCCCATTTGTCAATTTTGGCTTTTGTTGTCATTGCTTTTGGTGCTTTAGACATGAAGACTTTGCAGAGGCCTATGTCCTGAATGGTATTGACTACATTTTCTTCTAGGGCTTTTATGGTTTTAGGTCTTACATTTAAGTATTTAATTCATTTTGATTTCAGCTTTTATAAATAGTATTAGTTTCTTGGATTCTTTTTCAGACTGTTTGCTGTCGACATGTAGTAATGTTACTGATTATTATATGTTGATTTTGTATGCTGAAACATTATTAAATTTATTTGTTGGTTCCAATAGCTTCCTTTTGGAGTCTTTAGAATTTTCTAAAGATAAGATATAATTATAAGAAGGATTACTTGACTCTTTCCTTTCCACTTTGGATGTGTTTTATTTCTTTATCTCTCTTGCTCTGGCTAGGACTCCCAGTACTATATTAATACCAGTGGTGAAAGTAGACATCCTTGTCTTGATCCAGCTCTTAAAGGAAAGGCTTTCCATTTTTGTCTATTCATTATGATACTCCCTATGGGTATGTCATATATAGCTCTTATTGTGTTGAAGTGTCTTTATTACTTCTATATCCAGTTTTTTAACGTGTTATGAATTGATGTATTTTACCAAGTATTTTTGGCATAAATTGAAATGATTATATGTTTTACTTTTCTTACATTTTGTTGATATGATAATCATCACATTTATTTATTTACATGTGTTACATCATTCTTGCATCCCTGGGATAAATTTTCCTTGATCGAAATGAATGATATTTTCAATGTGTTGTTGGGTTCAGTTTGCTGATACTTTGTGGAGGATTTTTGCATCTATGTTCATCAGTGATATTGGCCTGTAGTTTTCCTTTTTATTTATGTCTTTGTCTGATTTTGAGGTTAAAGTAATACTGACTTGGTAGAATGAGTTTTTGAATTTTCCCATTTAGTCAAAATTATTGAATAGTTTGAATAGAATTGATATTAGTTTCTCTTTGATGTTTAGTAGAATTCGTAAGTCAACCTATTCAAGTCCTGAACTTTTCTTTAATTATTTTTTATTACTGCTTCTATCTCATTACTTATATTGGTTCATTGAGGTTTTGGATTTCTTTAAGGTTCTTCCATAAAGAACCATAGGTTCTTTATGTAGGTTGTATGTGTCTAGGAATTTATCCAGTTTTCCACTCTGCATACAGTTTCTCATAATATTCTCTAATGACTTTTTTTCTTTATTGAGACTAAGTCTCACTCTGTTGGCTGGCTAGAGGGCAGTGATGTGATCTTGGCTAACTGCCACCTTTACCTCCTTGGCTGAGGTGATCCTCCTGCCTCTCACCCTCCCAAGTAGCTGGGACTATGCCCAGCTAATCTTTGTATTTTTGTTGAGATGAGTTTTCACCATATTGCCTGGACTGGTCTTGAATCCCTGACCTCAAGTAATCTGCCCACGTTGGCCTCCCAAAGTGACCTCCCGGGGCCTCCCAGGCATGAGCCACCATGATCGGCCACGATTTTTGAATTTCTGTGATATCAGTTTTAATGTCTCCTTTCTCATCTGTAATTTCATTTATTTGATTCATATGTCTTTTAATCTGGCTAAAGATTTATCATTTTTATTGTCTTGTTAACAAAAATCACTTTTTCTTATCTTTAGGATTTCTAAGTGTAAATTTCATTTTTTTCTGCCTGATCTTTATTATTTATTTTCGTCTACTACTTTTGGGTTGAATTAGCTTCGAAACTTCCAGTTCTTTAAGATGCATTGTTCAGGTTGTTTTGTTTAAGTGTTTCTGCTATTTTTGTTAGGTGTTTATTGCTCTAAATATCCCACTTAGTACTACTTTTGGAGTATCCTATAGGTTTTTGGTATTTTGTGTTTCCATTATCATTTGTTGCAAGAAATTTTTTAATTTTCCTTCTTAATTTCTTCACTGACTTAATGGTCATTCAGGAGCATATTTTTAATTTCCATATATTAGTATAGTTTCCACAGTTCCTCTTATTTCTTTTTAGTTTATTGTTTTCCATTGTCAAAAGATTTTGGGGGGTCAAGGTGGGTGGATCATCTGAGGTCAGGAGTTCAAGACCAGCCTGGCCAACTTTGCTAAACCAAAATACAGAAATCAGCTTGGCGTTGTGGCATGCACCTGTAATCCCAGCGACCTGGGAGGCTGAGGCAGGAGAATTGCTTGGACCTAAAAGGCAGTGGTTGCAGTGAACCATGATGGTGCCACTGCACTCCAGCCTGGGCTACAGAGCAAGACTCCATCTCAAGAAAAAATAAAAATAAAATAAAACTTCATTTCATTTTAAAGGAGTACCATTTTAAGCCTATTTTTAAGAAGCTGTGAAAAGATTCCAATAACCAGTGGCAAAATAAATGAACTTGAATCCCAGTACATTTGGACAAGTTATTCTGACTTCTGTGAACATTAGCTTCTTTATCCATAAAGGAATATTTGCATTTCTGCTCCACATATTATATGACTTAAGAAATTGATGCAATATATGCAAAATTACCATTATAATGCCTGGCATTTAATAATAATTATGTGTTAGAATTAGAAAATTAGGAGAATCAATTCCCCATAGCTACATTGTTTTTACATCTCCAAGCCTATTTCAATTTTACTAGATTATTTGTCTATGACCATTTGTTATGTATATTCTGTAAGGGATATTTTAACTTCATGATATGGCAATTAGACAACATATTTTGGTTCAAAAATTAGATTCAATTGTTCTCAAACACAATGCAAACTGCTTGTTGGACATGGGATAAACTAAAGAACCAACATCAGTTAGTCTCTACTGCACACTAAACAAGATACAAATAAGAGGTGTGATAAATACAGTGGAAACAATTCATTTCCAGTATATTTGGTTTTCTTTATCATTACCTTTTATGCCTCCAAATAATTTTATGTACCTTTGCTTTGTCTTCCTAACTAAACAAATAGATCACAAAACTTAGTTTTAGTTGTTTTATTTAAATAGAGTAGCATGATAAAACACATAAATATTATATATACTATACATGTTATGTTATATATAAAGGTATAGCTCAAGATATATATTAAATTTTATAAGTCTTCACTTTTGCTCATCCACTGAGCAAATATTTATGGAATAAATGCAAGGTTATAAGCACTTTTATAGAACCTGGGACCAAATTAGTAAGCAAAGGAAACAATAATTTTGTTCACATGGAGTTCAAGTTATTGTGCAAGAAGGCAGTTAATAAATGTTAACTAAAACTGAAATGTCCAATAGTGACAAGCATTAAACAAATGAAAGGCAGGATGTTAAGCTGTTATCTGATACTGTGTTATAAACACCACTTGGGGAGGTGACATTAAGCTTAAGGGTGGGTAATAAGGAGCAAGTAATATAACAATCAAGGGAAAGAACATTCTAGGCAGGTGTAAACAATTAACATAAAAGTTCTAACATGGGAATAAACTTGGTGTGTTCAGACAAATGAACCTTAGTGGTGAGAGGCAGGGAGAGAAACTGGTATAAATATAAGACTGAAAAATTATCTAGGGACAAAAGTGTTATTCCATCTTCTTGCATCAAAGAAAAGAGTATAAATTTTATTTGAAATAGAAAACTACTAGAAGAGTTTTAAGAAGATGACTTTTGCTATTGCATAAGGAAGGAATTATTGGGCCTGGTATGTTTAAAGGAATGATTTAGAATCAGAAAGACCTGAAAGAGGAGCTTCAAGTACACCAGATGAAAATTGTTTGATTTTTGTTCTTGTTTTTTTCTTTTGTCCCAAGGCAGTGGTATTACACTCATGTAAATAAGTGGATGTATTACAGATATAGTTGAGGTAATGTCAAGTATCTGTTGATTGGTTTTATTTTGGGGTCATGGAAAGAGAGAAATCAAAATGTAACTTCATGCCTTTGCTTAATTAACTGTGCAAACAACCAGGTCCATGCAGTTGTGCTGTTTATTTTTATATAGCTCTACTATTTGTTAATTTGTCCACTAACACCTCTGTTTTTAAATCCTGCTGAGCTTAATTAACCTTAAGGAATTGAGAAAATGAAAATATGTGGTTAATTCCATGCTTATTATTGATCATTCCGTATTTATATACAATTCTTCTACCTTGGGAAAAGAGCTTTCAACTCTTCAAAAATGTATCGTTCAAGTTTGCAAAAGATATAAAATCTTAATGAGAAATAGGGTATAATTGATTGGACTGTTCAGATTTATAGTAGCTTCTAAATGATCCCAAGCATTCTGAGACTAACTCTTTAATGTTTTCAAAACTTATGACTATGACGATTTATTAAAACCACATTAATTGCACCTGGAGCATTTTTTTTTTTTTTGAGACAGAGTTTTGCTCTTGTTACCCAGGCTGGAGTGTAATGGGGCGATCTCGGCTCACCGCAACCTCTGCCTCCTGGGTTCAGGCAATTCTCCTGCCTCAGCCTCCTGAATAGCTGGGATTACAGTCACATGCCACCATGCCCAGCTATTTTTTTTTATTTTTAGTAGAGACGGGGTTTCACCATGTTGACCAGGATGGTCTCTATCTCTTGACCTCACGATCCACCCTCCTGGGCCTCCCAAAGTGCTGAGATTACAGGCGTGAGCCACCGCGCCTGGCCTGCATTTTTGTTTTGAGAGCACCTCGCAGCAGAGAAACGATAAGTTAAAATCAGTGTCATAGAAAATAGTATTAGTATAAAGTTATATTTTAATTTAATTCTTATAAATTTAAATTAACATATAACTTGCATTGTCAGAGTTTTTCTTATCAAACAATACATTTTATCAAATTATCTTTTTACTGTTATCTACTCAAGTGAAATTTACTAAGCATTAATATTAAAAATATTCATTGATCATCTATGCAACAAGAGACAGTTCTCACTTCTGTGAATACAACTTGTGAAAAAGCAGACTAATTTCTTTTTATCAGGAAACTTTTATTCTAGCAGGAAACACATTTTAATTAAAAAAACTCAAATGACAAATAAATAAATAATTTCTTATAAATACTATGTAAAAGTAAATAATTTACCAACTCATATTTATCTAATCAAGTTGTGAAAGAACTAAAGCATAAAAAAGGAGTAGGAATTAACTAGCTGACCTGTGTATGTGGTCAGGGGTGTGGAAAATGGTTCTTCAGGCAGAGGAAATGGACTGAGTACAAGGCTTTGTTATAAGAGAAAGTATGATATGACTCAAACACTGAAGAAATATGTATGAAATATCAACTGTATTTTCTGAATAACACTGACAAAACAAACCAAAACAATACTCCCATTTTTCAGCCCAGCATGCATGGAGATTAAAAGTTGCTGCTCTCTGCTAATAAACTGAAAGCTAAACAAACTGAAATCAACCATTCTCTTAGATTCATAAGAAAAATGTGGTTGTAGTGCAAACTATGTCCCAAAAATTGAAGAGACAGAGAAGCAGATACAAAAAAATCACAACTTATCAAAGCAGAAACCTATAAGCAGAAACATCTATAAGAACCAGTTCTGGAATATGAAAAAAAAAATGTTATTCATGAGTTGGTTGAGGCTCCATGTGGACCAGTCAGTGAACTGAAAACTCCAGGACAACTTAGTCACTTGAGGTCCTATGCATCTGAAGATTTTACTTTCAGGAGCTTAACCAAGTTCTTACAATGAATATTAGAGAAATATCTCATGTTTCTGAAATTGGAAGTGATAGTGACTACATTAAAAATATACCAGATCATTCCATTCTTACCAAGGTCTACTCCCAGAAGAAACTCTTTAATCAGAGCCTAACTTGGGGTTTTTATCAGAGTCTACCTGACTTGAAGAATGGAATTACCCAACGCCACCCTGCTCTAGGTTTCCCTCTGGAAATCCCCAAAACCAGCCCACTCTATCATTCTGCCCCACCAAAGTTGTGGGAGGATGTGAGATACGTTTTTGAAGTTTACAGCCAGAATCACAGACTCACTAAAGGACTGAGACCTAATCATGGGATGATAAACTCTTCTTCTGCCCCACACATTACCACCATGTTACTAAAGGCCTATTGGTAGCATTTACTTTTACCCAGTATGTTCTGTCCAGCTATCAAGAAAAAAGTTACAAGGAATTCTAAAAAGCAAAAAACACAGTTTGAAGAGAGAGGCAGCATTACAACCAGATTTAGATATGATGATGTTAGAATTATCAGACTAGGGGTATAAGATAACTATGATTAATATGCTAAGAACTCTAACAGGCAGACAATAGGCAATAACAGATGTGCCATGTATACAAGTAGAGAGATGGAGAGTCTAAAAAAGGGGAATGTCTTTGATGGGCTTATTAGTAGAATAGAAACAGCTGAAGAAAGAATCTCTAAGCTTGAAGAAATCTCAGCAGAAACTGCCAACATAGAAAGGCAAAGAGGAGAAAAAAAAGACCCAAGCAAACAAATAAACAAACAAACAAAAAGAACATAATATCAAGAACCATAGAATAAATATAAAAGTTATAACATATGCACATTGGTAATATTTAAAAAAGAAGACAGGGAGAAGTAAACAGAGCAAATAGTTGAAGCAATAATGACTGAGAATTTTACCAAATAATGTCAGGCACCATACCATAGATCCAGGAAATTCAAATATGCAAATTCAAACATGCCAAAAAAAGCCCACATAAGTACATCATATTCAAAGTGCAGAAAATTAATGTGTATATATTCATATATAAGAATAGACATGAATGTATTATTCATATTGATATATGAATGAATAGTATATTTGTGTATTTTATATATAAATATTCATATATATGAGTGAAAATATATTTATATTTTATATGTGAATATGAATGTACATGAATGACTAATGTATTTATAAATATAAATATGTATGAATAATATATTTATATATGAATATGAAGATGATATATGAATGAATACTATATTTATATATTAATATGAATATATTTGAATGAATAATATATTTATATATTCCTTATATATATAAATTTACATATGTGCCTCATATAATACATAGAGAGAATACTGAAAGGAGCCAGAGAGCCAGAGGTAAAAACACCCTTACTGATGGAGAGAAAATAATTTTTACACCAGAATTTTCTGCAGAAGCCATAAAAACAAGAATTTAGTTAAGTGAAATATTTTTAGTGTTGAGAGAGAAAACCCAGCTAGTGTAGAATTCTGTCTCTGTGAAATTATCCTTCAAATATGCAGCAGAAAGAATGTCCTTTTCAGACAAACAAAAAATAGAAAGAATGTTTTGCCAATAGGCCTGACTTGCAAGAAATGTTTTGAACAAGTTCTTTTTTTTTTTTTTTTTTTTTTTTTTAAAGACAGAGTTTCACTCTGTTGCCTGGTCTGAAGTGCAGTGGCATAATCTCGGTTCACTGCTACCTCCCCCTCCGAGAGTCAAGTGATTCTCCTGTGTAAGACTTCTGAGTAGCTGGGATTACAGGCATTTGCCACCGTGCCCAGCTAATTTTTGTAATTTTAGTAGAGACAGGGTTTCCCCCTGGTGACCAGGCTGATCTCAAACTCCTGACCTCCACCCACCTCAGCCTCTCCAAATGTTGGGATTATAAACGTGAGCCACTGCAGCTGGCCCTGAACAAGTTCTTCAGAGTAGAAAATGCTATAAACTAGAAACTCAGATTTCCAGATCACTTGATCACTTTCAAATTGGACTTTATTTTTGTTTTGTTGTTTTTGTTTGTTATTGTTTTGCTATTGAACTGAGTTTCTTAATATATCCTGATTATTGTCTCTTCACTTTACTCATCCTTTCCATTGCTATTCAGAACCTTTTAAGTTTGATGTGATCCCATCTGTCCATTGTTTGTTTTGATTGCCTGTGCTTATGGGTTCTTAATCAAGAAATCTTTGCCCAGACCAATATCCAGAAGAATTTCTCCAAATTTTTCTTCTAGTAGTTTCATAGGTTCAGATCTTAGATTTGAGTCTTTAATCAATTTAGATTTGATTTTTATGTATGTTTAGAGATGAAGTTCTAGTTTTATGCTTCAGCATATAGATATGTATCTAGTTTACCCAGCACAATTTATTGAAGAGACTGTCTTTTCCCTAATATATTTTTAAGGAAAGAAAGTGCATCACAAAAAGAATACATGATGGTAAATTAAAAATTTTTACTTTTCTTATTCTTAGTCATAAGAAAATAATAATGAAAACATATTTTATTACATATATGTGTATATATACTATGCATAAGATAAATGAATGGTAACAATGATATAAGAGATGAGAGGAAAAACTTAGAAATAACTTATTATAAGGAACTCCTGCTACCCATGAAACAGTACAGTTGTATTTGAAAGTTGACTTCATTCAGTTCATTTTAAATGTATATTGAAATTTCTTGAACAAAAAATAAACAAGTTAAAGGAGTATAACTGATATGCTAAGGAAAGAAAATTCAATCATATAAAATACTTGATCTAAACTGCCAAAGACAGAAAAATAGTGAAAGACAAAAACTGATATAAAGAATAGGGCAATAAATAAAACACTTACAAATATAGTAGATATTTATCCATTGTATCAATAATTACCTTGAAATTGCAGTTTTCTAAATAGATCCATTGAAAGGCAGAGACTGCCAGAGTAGATTTAAAAAAAAAACAAGACCCAACCAGATATTGCTCACATACACACACACACAAACACACACGCACACAATAAGTATAATGACACACATAAATTAAAAATAAATGGATACAAAAAGTCATGCTATGCTAACACGAATCAAATGAAAGCAAGAGTAGAAATATTGATGCCTGATGCAGTCAGCATCAGAGCAGGAGAAGCTATCAGCTTTCTAAAGGGATATTACCTAATCGTAATGTGGTCATTTCTTCAGTAAAATATAGCTGTCTTTAACATGTATATATTTAACAGTAAAGCATACAAATATGTGAGGCAAAAATTAATACAACTTAATGAGAAATATGTGTTCACTTTTATACCTGGAGACTTTAATGCTGCTCTATAAGAAACTGACAAATTCAGCAAGCAGAAAAAAAATGAAATAAAAAGAAAAAAGTAAGAAAAAATGAAAAAATTTTGATCAAAAACTAAAATCAGTAAGGACATTGTTTAACCAAACACCATCAATCAACTCTATATGTCGTCTATAGACTACTTCATCCAGTAACAGCAGAATACATACACTTCCCAAGCTTGCCTAGAATATGCATCAAGATAGATCACACCCTAGGTTATATGACATACCTTAAAGCATTTTAAAAATAGGAATCATACAATATCTGCTCTCAAACCACAATGGAATTATACTGCAAATCAATAAAAGAAAGCTAGAAAATACTTCAAATGCTTGAAGATTAAACAATTTACATTTACATAACATATAGGTTCAAGAAAAATATCTCAAAAGAAATTTTTAAATATTTTAAAATGAAAGCACAACAAATCAAAATTTTGGGGATGAAGTGAAAGCAATGTAAAGAGGGAGATTTCCATGAATACATATATTAGAAAATAAGACAGATTTAAGGGAATTATCTAAATTTCTCTACCTCAGGAAACTAAGAGTAAAAGAGAAGATTAAGTTCAAAGTAAGCAGAAGAAAACAAATAATAAACATTGTACAAGAAGTAAATAAATTTTAAAACAAAATCAATAGAATTAAAATGGAAAGCTGATTCTTTTAAAAAATCAACGAAATTGCTAAGTCTATACCTAAGCTAACTAAGAAAAATTAAAAAAAAGATGGAGAAAGAGAGAGAGAAAGAGCACAAGAATATCAGAAATAAAGAAGGAATAATTACTACAGACATCAAGGTCATTCAAAAGATAATAAAGTAATACCATGAGCAACTTTATGCCAATAATTTGGTAACCAAAGTGAAGTAGAGAAATTCCTTGAAAGGCACAATCAGCTAAATGTCACAAAGGAAGAAACAATTTAAACAGATTTGTCTATCCATCGAACAAATTGAGTTAATAATTAATAGTCTCCCCAGAGAAAGCACCAAGCCCAGACAGTTTCACAGGTGAATTCTACCAAATATTTAAACAGTAAATTATATCAATATCAATATTCTGTTTCAAAAGATAGAAATAGAGAGACTACTTTCTAACTCATTCTATAAAGCCAGCATTACTTAAATGCCAAAACTAGATAAAGATATTAACAGAAAACTACAGGCCAATATCTTTCTAACCTTAGATGCAAATACCGTTAACAAAATATTAGCAAATCAAATCCAACAATTTATAAAGAAACTATGTATCACACCCAAGTGGGATTTATCCCAGGTATGCAAGTCTGATTCAACATTAAAAAATCAACGTTAATCCAACAAATCAAGATAATAAAGAAAAATCATAAAATCATATTAATAGATGCATAAAATCATTTCACAAAATTTGAAACTCATTCATAATGAAAGCTTTTAATAAGTGTGGGGGGGGGACCTTTCTTAACTTAATAAAGTATATTAAAATTAACTACAGCTTATATTATTCTTTCCATCTTAGTGAGTAACAGAAGCAGCCCCAACTAAGATTAGGAACAAATCAAAAATATCCTCTCTAACTAATTCTTTTCAGCATTGTACTGAAAGAACTACCTAAAGCAATAAGACAAGGCAAGGAAATAAAAGACATATTGATTGGGAAGGAAGAAATAAAACTCTCTTTGTTTGCAGATGACATGTTAGTCTATTTAAAAAGTCTGAATAAACGAACAAGTATAATTAATGATTGTAACAAGGTTACAGGATCAAAGATTAATATACAAAAATCAATTAATATGCAAAAATAAAAAATATACCTTCAATGAACAAGTGAAATTTGAAGTTAGAAACAAAATTATTCCTGTTATTAGCAACCCACAAAATTAAATAATCAGGTATATATCTAACAAAAGATGTACAAGATCAGTATGAAGAAAACTATGTAACTGATGAAAAAAGAAGAATGAAATAAATGGAGAAATATTTCACGTTCATGGATAGAAAGACTCAATATGGACAAGATGTCAGCTCTTCCCAACTTGATCCAGAGAGTCAATGTAATCCCAACAAAATCACAAGTTATTATGTGAATATGACAAATGGATTCTAAAGTTTATTACATAGAGAGGCAAAAAGACCCACAATAACCAAAGTAATATTGAAAGTATAAATTTTTAGGACTGGCACTATCTAACTTCAATACTTTCTATAAGCTACAGTAAACAAGATAATGCAATACTGGCAATGAATAAACAAAAAAAAAAATGGAACCAAGTAAAAAACCCAGAAATAGACCCACATAAATATACTCAAGTGAACTGACATTTCACAAAGTAGTTAAGGCAGTGCTATGGTGAAAAGCTGTTATTTTCAACAAATGGTACTGAAACAACTGTAATCCATAAGAAGAAGTATCCAGATGAGGATATTATGCCCTTCATAAAAATTAACCCAAAGTGTAATATTGACCTAAATGTAAATCAAAAAATTATAAAACTGCTGGAAGAAAACATGGCAGATAATCTAGGTAGCCTTGGTTTCGGCGATGACTTTTTGTATTCAATACTGAAAACACAATCTGTGAAAGAATTAAGCTTGACTTCTATAAAATTAAAAATTTATGCTCCTCAAAAGATACTGTTAGGAGAATGCAAAAACAAGTCATAGAATGGGATAAAATATTTGCAAAAGACATATCTATTAAAGGACTATTATATGAAATTTACAAATAATTCTTAAACTCTATATAATAAAAACAACAGCCCAGTTGGAAAGTGGGCCAAAAAACCTAATACATTCCTAATTAGAGAAGATATACAAACAGCAAATAAGCCTATGAAAATATATTTCAAATTCTATGAGCCAGGGAAATGAAAATTAGAGTGAGCTACTGTACCACTGCAAGACTATTAAAATGGTCACCATCCAGAACACTGACAACACCAATTGCTGGATGTGAAGCAACAGGACATCTCATTCATTGCTGATGGAAATGCAGTGATGCAACCATTTTGGAAGACAATTTAGCAGCTTCTCAAAAAAAGAAACATGTTCTTACCTTAAAATTTATCATTTGAGCTCCTTAGTATTAACCCAAAGAAGTTGAAAATGTATGTCTACACCACAACCTGCACACTGACTCTTACAGAAGCTTGTTTCATAGCTGCCAAATCTTAGAAGCCATTAAGATATCCTTCAGTAGAAAAGTGAATAAACAGTGGTAACCCCACCAATGGGATATTATTCAGCACTAATAAGGAAAAAGCTATCAAGCCATGAAGAGACATAGGGGAAAAATTTTATTATTATTAAATAAAATAAGTTTTTATTATTACTAAATGAAATTAGCCACTTTACTAGATTATTACTAAATAAGTCACTTTAAAAAGACTACCTACTTCATAATTCCAACTATATGACAAATATAGTTTTGCTTTGGCAAAAGCAAAACTTTGAAGACAGTATAAAGATTAGGGTTTGCACATGTTGGAAAGAAGGGAGGAATAAGTAGGTGGAGCATAGAAGATTTGTAGGGCAGTAAAACTATTGTGTATGATAAAATAATTGTGGGAAAATGTCATTACAAATGTTTTCAAACACATAAAATGTACAACCCCAAGAGGTAGCCTTAATATAAAGTACAAATTTGGGGTAATGGTGTGTCAGTGTAGGTTCATTGGTTGTAACAAATGTGCCACTGTGGTGGATGTTGCTAATGAGGAGGCTATGCATGGATGGGGGCAGGGGATACATAGGAAATCTCTGTGTCTTCCTCCTCATTTTGCTATGAAATTCAAACTGGTCTAAAGGAAGTCTATACAATTGAATTTTAAAAATTGTTCTTTGTAGTTTATAATTGCTGGACATCATAGCAGATTGTTTTCCTTATGTTAAAATAATTATAATGTATATAGTTAATAGTTTGTAATAATGAATATGTGAAACAGGAAAAATTGAAAGACTAAAATAAAAAGAAAAACATTAATAAACCAGGTTTACCTTCTAGTGAACATATTCACATATGTGCCTAGAAATATTTATCGCTATGCCATTACAACTCATTTATCATTTATAGTAGACAGAGTGGCTACTATACTAAATTACACTAGTCTAAATAATAAGAAAGAAACAAAAAGAATCATGGATGTTGGAGGAAAGTTAATATACAGAATAAAATCTATAAGAAATATAATTATATAATTTCTAATATTCCAGAAAAAGTTATATACTTCAGCAAGTTATAAACCCTGGGAAAAAATGGTACACAGATTACAAAAAAATGAGTAAAATTTTGCTGTTGTCTAATTGGCATATTTGAATCATTTTCATCCCTTCTATAATATGTAAAATGAAAATATCGTGGTTGATTTATAAAAACACAAGATGAATAAGGTCTTGGATGTTCAGCCAAAATCTCCCTTTTATTCATTCCCTCTTACAAAAGTATCACAATGGTAGGGTCCAATGGTTATTGTGAATGAAATATGTAAATACCTTCTCCTCAATTTTAGCTGTATACATGGGCCCAAACTTGAATCACAAGCAATTAATCAGAAAATCTGAGAAAACAAAGAGAATATGAAGTCACATGATGATATCTCCTGTCCAACGAATATAAGGAATATGAAATTTTCAATATTAACTTTGTTTTGGGATGTGTTTTATTTGGATTATTTTTGCATTTCCTTCCATTCCATTTAAGTTAAAAATCTTTGCAAGTAAATTATTCTACATAGTAGACTTAAACTTTTTATTAATTATGCATTCTGAAGTAAAACATAGAATACATCTATATTTAAAAAACCCGAGAGCCATATTTGTATTTTAAGGTAACCACAGCATACCCTTTCACTCTTCCCTTTTCTAAACTAATCATGCTCAATGCTGTCTTCATGATTTATTAACTGCATGAAATCTTTACATTCTGGCAGGGTGTGCTTATTAATTAATCAATAATATTACCTCTCATGATATACCAGATGACAGCTGACAGTAGCAGAGTGCATGGACATTTACTGTCTCTAATGTGGAAACTCTCTCTCTCTCTCTCTGTTAATATTAATAAAACATAACATAGTATTAGTGTTTAAGTAACTAAATATTTTAGTTACAAAAGCAGTACCAACATGTATAATTTATATTTAATTTAATAAGGTTACCTTTCATGGTAGACTGGATGACATTTGACAGGGGCAGAGTGGATTTAGACCTTTACAGTTTTAATGGGAAATCTCTCTCTCTCTCCCTGTTAATAAAACATAACATCTATTAGTGTTTCTGTAAGTAACCAAATATTTTAGTTTCAAAAGTAGTATATATCTGTAATTTTATATTTAATTTAATACAATTATATATAATTTTATTTAAAAACTCAAAAATCAAAGAAAAATGTAAAAGGTAGAAATCAAAGTCCTTAATCAATACTGATCCTATTTGCTGCCTTATACATAAGCATTAACATTATTATTTATTTCCTTCTCAATAATTTTCCATGTCATCTTTAGTTTGTAGATAAACAGTATACTAGGATACACAGAGAGAGAGAGATATTTCCATGTACATACACATATATGTATATAAATTTTAGCAAATTTATGTCATCTGGAAATGGGTCTTCAATAATGTTCCATTTCAGCACATAAATCTCTTCCTCATTCTTTTTATAAAAGAGTAGCATTCCATAGTGTTAGATATAATAATGTATTTATCTACTCCTTTACTGTTACAATCTAGAAGAAACTTTCAGCATTTTTATAATGGACTGTTCTGTTTTGAACATCTATATACATAAATTTTGTAAATATATTGGTAAGATACTAGATGTAGAATGGAAGACCAAAACTGAAAAATGCTGGCAAATTGCCCACAGAAGTCTATTCAATTCACAGCTGCAATAAAAGCAGAGAATGCATATGTCCCTACAGCTTCTGTTATATTAAATATCACCAATTCATTATTGACAATCTGATAAGAGTTTTTATTTTGATGTTATTTAAGATTTGCATTTGTCTTTATAGGTTGAGTCTGTGCTTGTTTCTTTTCTTTCTTTCTTTTTTTTTGGTTACTTTGCTTTAATTATCTTTTCATGTTTTTTACACATTTTCATAGAGTTATTTAACCTTTTTTCTTGTCACTTATATGATGTGTCCTAAATAATTTGATTTTGTATTTCTTCCAAATATTTTTCTGTATGATGCTATAGATTACATGAATGTTTATATTTTTGTCTGCAAGTTGGTGAATTTTATAAATTTTTTCAAGGTCAACATTTTCATTTTTTTTAAAATTTCTTAAAGTTGCAAGTTTTAGTAATTTATTTCCTAATGTGAATTCTCCATGCATTCCTGGATAGTGATGGCAAGTAACACTGAGTGCTGCAAATACATCAGCTTTTATAAGTAACCTACAAGAATTAGTTTGGTACTATTACCATCTTCATTTGATTAATAAGCAACGAGGATGGAGAGCTTTATGCAATGAGTTAGTAGGAGAGCCAGCTAATTTGGTTCTGGGACACCTCCTTCTAAACATTATGCTATGCTTATTATTTTCTATTTAATAATCAATTATAAAATATGGCAGGAATTTATATAATCTTAACCAGTCTATACATTGCCAAACTTATTCACATTACATTTTGTGACAATTTTGACCAACTATTTGCTTCATTTACTCTTTATTATTCTACAGACAATATTAGTAAAATTCTGATATTACTTAATGTAACTTACCATGGATGGGGGATTAGATATGTAAATTATGTGTATTTCAAGTATAGTCCAGTAAGGTTAAGTAAAACATTCACTCAATAATAATTATGGTATTTCTTGTAATAAAAAAGTTAAAAAATAACCTAAAAGGTTGTCGGTTGGCCACTGGTTAAATGTGTGGTGATCATACATACAGCAGCATAGTATGCAGCATGATAAAATAAGAGGCAACTTTAAATGTCCTTTTATAGATTATAGCTAATAACCAGTGTTAATTCAAAAGGCACTATTATATACAGTTAGTCTATTACCATTTGTGTAAAAATAACTACATGCATTTTCATTCACATGTGCTGTTATCTGTGTAGAATACTCTGGAAAAAAATTAATGTAAGAAAATATAAAATTAAAACAATCTCTGAAAACAAAAATAAAAATTGTAGAGGCTACTAATCATTTTCTCTTAGTAATCTTTAATTTCCTTTCAGCAATATTTATTTCATTCTTTTTAATTTAAAGATATGTGCTTGCCTATTTACTTTTAGCAAGGAGAACAATAAAATCAAAATTTACTACTTCTCTCTGCTTTTGCTTTTTTCACATATATTTGTAAAAATTGCTAATACAAGAAAATGTTTGAATCATTTTCTTGCTAAGAATCGTCAATAGGCACATTTTCACTAATAATGTCATCTTGTATGTCATCACAAACATGTTATCATGCAATTTTTTTAAAGTAATCAATTGAAGAATAAGAAAAACTAACACACAGACAAACTAACAAACAACATTAAGATCCAATGGTGATGGCCTCTTCATTCATCTTTAATAATTCTATAGATCTTACTTACTTGGGGACCCCTGATCAGAGAATGTTGCTAAATGTGTCTAAATCACTGTCTCTTACTGACATCTGATATTCAGAGCTAAAAATTTCTTTATTCACGTCTAGATTTTCTTCTATTTTTATCAACACTATCCTTCAAATTATGATGCATGTGTATGTGAGGTGCCTAAATACTCATAAGAGCAAGAGTATATAACTGTGATCTGATCAAAAGTGTTTTATATCCTTAGTATTAATGTCTGTATAAGTCTCAACATTTGTAGTGTCTGTTCAGTCTTTGGCCCATTGTAGATTTGTTGTTTGCAGGCTTTTGTTTTTGTAATCCTAGTTTACATGCTTTTCAAGAACAAATTTTAATGTCTTATATCCACCATTATGATAAGAAATAATGTGTCATTTTCAGAATATCATACAGTTGGAACCATAAAGTATTTAGTCATTTCAGACTGACTTAATTCCCTCAATAAATATTACCATCTATCCACTCACCTATTAAAATACAAGTTGGTCACAATTTTGGCAATTTATAATGTTGCTATGAAAATTCATATAAAGACCGTTGCATGAATACAAACTGAAGTCTGCAACCTCTCCTTAGTTTTGTTTTGTTTTGTTTTGTTTCTGTACCTATTTGAAATCTTTATTTGGAGTATCTCTTTCCCAAGTCTCCCATCCCACTTCACTCCTTGTCATCACCAAATAACTTCCTTGTTATCTCTTTTCATTGTTGTTGTTCAGTTTTGAGATGTGAAACTTTGTAGTAAATTTTCTATATTTTCATCAATTTTAAAAAATTACATTCACTGTCTCATATATTTGAAGTTTCATAAAGATGATATTGGAATATGAAGTTATAATTGAGGAAGTATTGTGTATATTACAAAGAATATTTTATTTAAACTATTTTCTTGGAAAACATAAAAATGTTAGAAGTCAATAATCATGTTACAGGTAAGATCTTTTATACAAATTGATAGACATATTTAAAAGAAAACATAACACATACAAATTTTGTCTTCTATATTTTCACATAAAAACATTTCTGAAGTATTTCAAACGTTTTAAAAATTTTAAAAGTTTCCAGTTTTTATTATTTTAAAAATGTTTAAAAATGTTTTGATATTTTAAAATGTGGCTAGTGAGGAGAAAGCAAGCTACTTAGTGCTATACATTTTATTAACAAAATAATTTAATTTTTTCAAATAGAAAGTGTACAATAGAATTTAAAACATATACCAATTTTGAAAAATAATTTATCCAATGTTGATCAGAAAAAGATATCTAGACAGAATGAAATTTCTTTTTTTTCTGAGTGATAATGTATGGTGAAATAAACTTAATGCATTTCTCAGTGGTTTTCTTAAATTAACCAAGTTGGGCTTACTTGGAGGAAGGTAAAATTGGGTAATTTTAAATTGTATTTGTTCCATAATGCATCATTTTTATATTACACAGGTGAGATTTTTTTCTTTATGTTTCTAGGAAAGATGGATCAAAAGAACCAATAGTGGAGATGAGAACAGAGGATGAAAGAATTACTAATCATGAAGATGGGAGCCCAGTGAACGAGCCAAATGAAACCACACCACTAACAGAACCTGAGTATGTAGCTTGGAATGCTTACTTATATTCAAATGCGTGTCGGCACAATGATAACACATTATTATTGTTTATATTATGTATTCAAATATTAATTATTTGTAAAAGAATTGTGCTTTTACTTTTTCAATGAAAGTACATGTGAATATCTAAAATCCATTTTCTGTTGAGACTTTTTCACGAAAATTTTGTATGAATGTGAAAGTCCGTTAAACCATATATCTGTAATTTAATGCAAAAGTATAAAAAGATAAGTATCGTACAGCATTGAGATTTTCAACAATAGCCTTTCTTTATAAGATTGTATTGTTCTTGCTTTCAAAATAAAATAATTATCTTTACTGAAATAAAACATGTCAGGAAATTTGTCATCACTTTGAATATAAATGTCAGTGAAATATTTGCAAGGTAATTTTTTAGAGAAATAATATTTGTACAGAGGAGAAAATAATATTAAATTGTTTATCATTGTAATGTCTATGCAGTAAATGATGCTTCATCTCCATTCTTGATGTTATTTATTTTTGCATCTCTAAGAGCTCTATTAAAACTGTAGTATATAACAAAACCTGAAAAGATGCCTAGATTCATGCACAGGACAATTAAAATAATTCAAAGTAAAGGCATTATTACCAGGTAGTAATAGTAGTATTCTATTGGATGTATGTGATACTAAGAAAACCATGGTGATCACGCACTTCTTTACTGTGCAGCAAAATAACTTTTTATTATTTATCAGAACAAATATTAATTTTTATACAAATATAATTTTATACTTTTTATTATTTTTCAGAACAAATATTAATTTTATATAAATTTTATTTTATAAAAATAATCATTTTCAGAACAAATATTAATTTTATGCAAGAAATATTAATTTCTTGCAGAGTAAACTGATTCAGGTTTCTCATCCTAAATCAAAGACAAAATGTTGTCACAGATGAAGAAAATTATTTTCTTTTCACAAATTCCCTCTATCTGCTCACAAGGGATTGAAATCATTAATATTTACACAAATACAAACTTCTACTTTATAAAAAAAGATATAAATCCTCAAGCCAATTTTAGTGATTGCATTTAGAGATCAAATTAACTGTATTAGATGTGGGTTCTGTATTATCCCCTTTAGAAAAAAGAAGTATACATGAAAACAAGTTGTGAGTGTGCTTTTGGTGTGGGCTATATTTTGGGGGGAAAAAGGTAATTTAATAACTACTCTATGTCTCAGTTATAGAAAATAAACACCAATACAAAATAATATGATTAACAGTAATTTTTAAAAAATTAACCTAAACATAAGTGGCAAGAAATTCTGTACACAGAAACAAACTATCAGTTTGATGAAAATGCTGGTTCATTGAAAACTTAATATATAGTTCATGAGTGGGAGATATATTAAGAATTATGCTAACTTCCTATCAGAACTCTAACTTTCTCTACATTTTGATGCTAGAAGTGACACATTGCTTTTATAATCTTTTATTGTCAATATTTTTAGTACCTGTGAATGGTAAAAAGGAGTAACTGAGACTGTACTATTTATAACATGTGTAAAATAGCTATTCTCATTGGTACAATGTTTCTTCATTCCCAGGAATGGATATTACTAGTTTTGCCTATAAATAACTTTGACTGCTTAGTTCTGCTGGCTTTGATATGCAGAATATTTTACCTGTCTCATTCAAAACTATAAAATAAATCCAAAGGAACTAGCATAGTAACTTTCACTCTATCTTAAAATAGTAAGGTTAAAGTCACAGAGATGGATTTGAATACTATTTCTAAGTTAATGTTTTTGATGTGGAAAAAGTATGTTAGTAAGGGAGAAAAATTCGTCTCCAAATATCAGGTACTCAGTGGTAAACAATTGAATTTGCAAGTTTTTGGAAAATCTAGAAAGCATAATTAATTGACATCGAAATAAGGGTTGTGAGGCTGCCTTGATATTAAAAAATAAAGTTGCTTTGCTTCATAAGTTACAGTTGCAAACAACTCAAAACCTGTGTTACAAAGTGATATAAAAGTGACAAGAAAAAACATAAAGAGAGACAAAGGAAAACATATACAGTAAATATTAAAAAGTTAGCAAGTCCTAAAATATGTTCATTTGCATTAAGTTCCTTAAACTTAACAAGAATATTGTTAATTCTTGTTAATTCAGTTTCTGAATTAATTTTTTTATTTTATTTTTTTTGAGACAGAGTCTCTCTCTGTTGTGAGGCTGGAGTGCAGTGACATATCATTTCACGACAACCACCACCTTCAGGATCAAGTGATTTAAAGCTAGTTTTTGTATTTTTAATAGATACGAGGTTTCACTGTGTTGGTCAGGCTGTTCTCGAACTCCTGACCTCCAGTGATCCACCTGCCTTGGCCTCCCAAAGTGCTAGGATTACAAGCATGAGCCACTATGTCCAGACTGTTTTCTAAATTTTATGTAGCAGAATATGACAACAATTATTAATCATTTTCACTAGAGAAAATTTAGTACTAATAAATCACATAATTGACATTTAAAAATGTTTTGGCATTTTACCTTCCAAAACATGTAGTTTTATTTTTGATATCAGCAACTAGTTACCAAATCGAAGCCACCCTTTTGTGAACAATTTAGTGCATCTAAATCTATAAGTATATTATTTGATTCATCTTTCTGCATTGTTTTCAACAGGCCAATGTAATTGTTTTTATTTTCTTTTAGATCAATTTTTAATCTATTTTATATTATTTTAATAAATTTAATTTTTCCTTTCTAATTATTGTAGCATATTATTATCATATTATTGGAGCATAGTTTCTCTACAAAACAGTAACTTAAATGTGAAGGTATATCTCTTTAAATAGCTCAGAAAATGAAGCTTATTATTTTTTATCTTCCAGAAAATTGCCTTTAAAGGAAGAAAATGGGAAAGAAGTTCTAAATCCGGAAACTATAGAAATTAAAGTTTCTAATGACATCATCCAATCAAAAGAAGATGACAGCAAAGCCTAACAATATTACAGGGGCGTGAACAACACTACAAAGAGAATTTGGATTGCAGTGACCCTATGACCAAAACTATTCCATTGACCTTAATTTCTTGGGAAACTTCTAGCTTGGAATAGCTTGTACACATATACATATGATCAAATACTCCTGCCCATGGTCCACTCCTTTTCTGATTGTTGTTGTTGTTGCTGTTGTTGTTAATTTTGTTAAGAATTTCAGTATCGAGACCTGACTGGCACCAACACTTGGTTATTCAATTTGAATCTATGCCTGAAGTACTGGAGTATATTATATGGCTAATGTGCTCTATTTCTTAAGAACTATATTTAATACAACCAACAAATATATTTTAACCTCTCTAACAAATAGTGGTCAAGGAAAAAAGAAAACGAAACAACAACATTGTGAGCTACATGTGTAAGAATGCCCTGCATGTGTATAAGTCCTATTCTGGGCAAATAGATTTTTAAAGTGGCTTTCGACTTCAAGATGAAGGCACTTAATAATGGTTATTCATTTTATCAGGGGAATTTCAGGGAAACTAGGCTTGAAAGAGCCAGTTATCTTTAGCAGATATTAAGAGTGGAAAACTTTGGAGAACTCATTTCAAGTTATGGTTTAGTGCATTTTCAAAATTGATTTTTGATAGACTAAAGTGCCAGATCAAAATTGTTACCCATTTGAAAGAATATTAGTTGTATATAAAATTAGATTAGAAAGACTTTCTAAATCTCTATCTCTTTATATATGTCCTATTCATTCACAATGGATTACACAAAAAATAAATGTATTGCGAGTGAAATAATATTGATTTCTGCCCTCAGCTTCAAATAAAGTAATTTGAAATGGGAACAATATCAATATGGTGTCTTGATATATTTATAAATATGTGATTATCATTTATTTTTAAAATAATTTATCAAAAAACAAGTCTAGTGTTCAAATACTTCAAATCACATCCTCAGATGTATTTTTAGCCCACAGTTTTACATAATCTTTAAGAACTAATTTTCCCACTGTTATTGGTCCATCATTAAATGTAATTGGCTAATGGAAATTACAATTTTAAAGCTGACAAAATTAAGAAGAAATTATTTAACTTTTTAATGTGCCATAAAAGTATAGATGATAAACAATTAAACACCACTATGTGTTCTATTCTGGATGTTCTAGCTAGAAGTTCTTTTAAGATTTTGATAAACAATTTTGGTTGAAGACATTCCTTAAATATTCAACACAAACTTTCTAATATCTTTTGTCAGGATTATACCAGAATAAAATACTCATTAACTTCCAAGCTATGCAAGCTCCTAGAGGTAAGAGTGAAAAATGATTTAACTTATATGTAAGGTTTTTTAAAGTGTTTATGATTATAAGCATTTGGAAGCAGGTTTATTAACCTTGAGAGCCAAAGGTTTCTTTAGGCCCTGTAACATTCAGAACCTTTGGTGTTTCAGGTGGTATTATAGCTCAAATAGTGACAGAATAGGGAATGTGTTCCAACGGAATATTGGAGCAATATTTAGCATTGCAGAAACCTGCTTTGGGCTTGTCTCTCTGTAGAGATAATCTGATGATTATTAAATGTAAAATTAAGGCAACTCATGAATATTTTTATTTACGAAGTGCTTGAAACTGTCAGCCAAGGAGAGACAACTAAGTAATTTTATACAATTCCTCACTTTTCTGTCTGCAGCAGGGCAGAATATGACCACCTACATTTGAAGGCACCAAATTATCACAGTGTCTTTGCCATAAATTGCAGGGTTATAATGCTAGAATCTCTCCTTGCATTCGAGTTTGGCAGATTCTAAAGAAAAGAGCAGAATGTTTGTGCCTACCTAAGAATTTGAGTAGCTTCTAAACAAACAAACCAGTTAGGTCATTTTAACTAACTTGATTATCCAACCGGTCTTTGACACATTTGACTGTTGCTATTTAGTTTATGTTTGTCTGATCATCCAGATTGCTTTATTTTGCTGTGTTTATTTTGTTGTTCATTTTGTTTAGTACCAATGTACTAAAACTAGGTCAAAATACTTAGGTTGTTTGTGCAAAGTGTACAAGCTTAGTAAAGTGTCCATGAAGCAATAGCTATGAATGCTAATTATTTCTGAATATGGCCACATGGTTTTAGACTAATGATGGTAAAAGAATAAGGATGACTGAGAAAGTCGATTCGCATGTTTACTATTGTTATATTTGTGCTTTACTTCAAGAGTGCAGAAATCATAATAAATAACAAACTATTTTTGTGTTTTCTCTATTTGACATTTGTTTCTCTCATTTATTTGGATTTTTCTTGTAAAGAAATTGACATACATTTCGTATATATATATATATATGTATGTATATATATATGTGTGTATATATATATGTATGTATATATATATGATGTTAAATTTCCTGCCACTCATGTAGATTAATGATCTCAAATTAACAGATAATCTGAAACTAATTATAGTCAGACTATTTCAAGTGCACTGTTTCAGTTGCCCGAGTGGTCCTTACCTCTTGTCCTTGAAATCCATGCCATGCCGAAGCAAGGCAATACTGTGATAAACTATTTTTTTTAATATTTCAATGGAATGCTCCAAATTATTTATAAAAGTTTCAAATTAAAAGATGGCTTGTAGTAAATTGTAAAATATAAGTAGAACTGAAATAACCTGTTTCATTCTTATTCTAGATTAAACATATACATATAACCGTATAAATGTTATTTTTATTGTCTGAGAGTATTCTTAAGTATTAGTATAAAATGTCAAAAAGATTGACTGAATATAAATACTGTTAAAATAATTTGAACCCTATGATATTTTAAACCAAGAGGCAAAGATATCATCGAAAACTTGGTATTTCTTGATAGGTTAGGTGCAATTAGGCAGTGACAATCTATAATCAACAATATATAAGACAAAAGAGTAATATCAGAATTTTCACACATATTTTGTTTTCAAAACTGGCACAAATTAGTGTGTCAACATATTTTACAATGATGTCAAATGAATTTAATTAAAAAATTTATTATTTTTGTGGGGTAAGACATTGCAATTCTGTTGATACTAATGTCTAACATTAATGTAATGTTTCTTAAGCTTTCTTTTATCTTTAATATTAATACCTATAAAAGCATTTTTCAAAGGCTATTTGATCCAACAAACTTCATATGGATCTTAGACTTTGAATTAAATATTTATAGAAACAGATTTTATTAACCGTATTATTTATTTGTGTGCCAACAATTAATTGTAACTTTGTGATCATACCTTCGTTTTACAGTTCTTCTTTTAAATAATTAAGATGTATTGTGCCTTTTAATTAGCATGACATTCTGCTTTATTAACATAAAAAAACTTAACATCCTTACAGTATATTTTGGTTAGATCTGAGATACTCGGATGATGCTCTCTTATTTACAGCCAGTAAATAAGTTCAATTCAAACTATTTTACCTTGAATATAAAATCTAGATATAATAAACTACACTGTATAATTTACTTTATGTCAAAACAATTCTTTTTATACACACACATGAAATATTCTAATTTGTTCTGTATTGTTTTTCTAAACAATAAATACACTCCAGATACTGTGGAAATTAAATTTTGCCAGTTGTTAAGATAAAGACAACAGAAAACTTTTGAAAATTAGTCAAATTACTATGGTGTTTACTGGGTCATCATTATTTCCATTTGTATGTATTTTATTTAGAATAATAAATCAACCTTTATTTTGGGTGATAAGATTGTCACTGATGAAAACATGTAAAACTCAAGTGGTAGAAATAATATTTTTCATGAGTTAATTTAGGAAATATTGGAATAGGATATTATAATTATTTATGAGGTTCAATATTCTTTTTCACAGAAAATAAGGTAAACACTGAGTTAAAACCCCCTTTACATTTTTTTTATAATCATACCCATACCCATAATCGTTTAATGTGCTTATTCAACAAACTTTCTGAGTGTGTGGAAATATTTTAACGTTAAGTTGGTTAGCATTATTTATCTTTAGAAAGAAAATATTTGCATCTGTTTATTAATGCTTTGAAGCATTAATACTTAGTCACATTGAAATCACATATGGATGTATCAATATAGGCTGAAATTAAATTGTGGATAGGTACAGACATGAAATACTTCAATCTTACAAGGTAAATATTCAAAAAATTTATTTTACTCACAGACTTAATAATGTCTTAATATGAAACAACTATATGTGCAAATGAGAAATTTATAAAAAGGCCTCACATACAGTAGTTGTTGAACAAACATAACTTTCGTCCAGCTCCCACCTTTCCTTTTTTAAAAAGTTAAATTTATCCATGTAGATGCAGATATTTAACATTATATAAGAATGCTAATAGATGAATTATTTCTTCTCATATAAAAGCAAATAATTTTATATTATATATAATGGTAAATATTTATTTGATAACACACTTAATATTCTTAGAAAAATAGTTTGTTACTCACTTTAGTACTTTACCTATAACATAAATATATTATTTGATATCACCTCTTTAAATTTTCATTTTATACACTTTCTGAGATTCTGGCCAAACAACATTCAGAATTATTGCCCATGTAAATTTAAATATTGTGACTTATTATTTTTTTCTTTTCTGAAATGAAAACATATATCTTTGGCATCTGATTTTAGCCTCCCATCAAAGAGAATAAGCAAAACAATCACAGTTGGAGAATTTCAATCATAACCTGACATAGGAGAGTAGAGAAACAAAGAAATGAACAGATCTAGAAAGGCAAACTGAATTGCTACATTTGGAATAGCTAAGGACCTGACTTTGAGAAGTGCTAGACCAGGAATGACTAGGAACATTGCTTAGATGGAAAATTATGGCCCATTACACTGATGCAAAGGATAAAAGAGTGAAACACAGAGGAGAAAGTTAACAGAGATAGAATCCATGATTCAATTTTGCAAATACATTTTAGAGAACAACGTGCATACTATAAAACAAATGATACTATCAAGAACAAACCTATTTGTTCCAACTCTTAAAGAAATATTCTTGGTTTAGCATTTGCCTCTAAACCCTGTTAGAAATATGTGAAGTTAGAAATAAAGGGTTTTAAAAAAAATTAAAAACGTTTTTGGTATGTGGACTCTATGCTGTATTTAGTATGTACTAAAGCATACTATCTTTTATTTTCTTTAATTTATATATTCCATTCAAATTCTATATTCCTAAGTTAGCTACCACAACTTTTTTTATTGTTTCAATATGGTATGTCCCTATGAAATGCTGTATATATATGTCTAAACTGTAAAAATTATACTGCAAATGTTGAAGTTTTGTATTTATGAGAGACATTGAAAGTATGGCTTATAGTATATCAAACTTGTCACACTTCACCATTTGTATATTAATAGTAAAGATACTTTTACTTTAATAAAGTGTTGCATTTTATGTTTATTTTGAATAACATTTCTGTAGTAAGCAAGATTATGGTTTTTCAAATACTTTTGTTTTTAAGACATTTTCAAACATATATCTAGATATTCTAAAGAAAGGAATGCTTTCTGCCATATTGTCTCACAATGAATTACAATTGGCTTCTACACTGAGCAGAGCTCAGATAAATAAATGAATAAACAGTTGGTTTAGAGCAGTAGTTTTCAAAATGTGACCCCCTAGAGCGGCATTACCTGGGAATTTGTTCAACATGTAAATTTCTAGACCTCACCAGAGACTCCATAAATGAGAAGGTTCTAGGAGAGGACCATGGTAATTTGTGTTTCAATAAAGATTTCCGGTGTTTCTGATGCTCACCAAAAATGTGAGATCCAATGGATTGGAGACACAGTGTTTTTTTCATTTACTACATTGTATTGATCAATTTGTAAATACTAGGCAACCAACTAAATATAGCCAGAAATGCTTTAATGCAATATATACATTCCCCAACAATATCATATTCTGCAAAATAATGCACTTAATAATAAAAATACTTGAGGGAAAAATAAGTTTGGAACAAACCAGTCAAAATACAGGCAACTGTGGAACCAGAGCATTGACACAAGTAACAACAAACAACCGTTCTATAAAAAACAAGGATAAACATTCTTTAAAACATATTGAATAACAGTTTAGTATTAACTTCTGTTTCAAAGCTAATCATTTCACACATGATTTTACAAGTTGTATTCATTGTTTTAAACTAGTATAAATGTGACTCATTCTTAAAAATTAAAACTCTGAGGGCCAACTTTTCAAAAGGGGGCAATTTTCAACATCAACTTTGCAAATAAGCTCAAACTACATGCACATATAGAATAAAAATAACACCAAACCCTTTGAAAAGTGAAGAAAAAGACATATATTGTGCTTGGTATTTCAGTATTCTATATTTATAATAAAGACAATCAAAATAAAATACAAACTATGCCACATGAAAGAGGCCATAATTCAATCTCTGATGTATTTTGGAAATTGTTTATGTAACCCTGGTAATATTTTAAAGAACTTCTTCTATTTTTTTTTCCAATCCAAGCCATTGCCTAAATATAAATTCCCTTTATTATACAATAAATAATGAACATACTTCTCCTAAGTACTTATTCAATAAATAATGAACATACTTTTTCTAAGATTCATGCCATATATGTCCTCAGCATTTTAAATTTCTCTTTTAAAATAAGTTTTTAATACACAAATTAAAATGTTTTTAAAATACAAATATTATTTTTTATTTTATGTGTCATATATGTACGTGTCTTTGACATGTTTGCTATTTAATAGAATGCATACATTTGTGTATTTTAACCTTTTTGTATAACTTAATATCTTCCATAAATAGCATTTTGCATTTTATTTTTTGGTAGACTGGCCACAATAATAATATAAACTTTATTACACTTTAATTTAGATTTTTATTAGTATGTAGCCTCTAAAGTCAGATATGTTTAGTATTTAGATGCCTTCATATTTGGAAAACAAGGTTAACTTGATTATGTTAGTTCATATCAACCTTTTCAATTCCACCTCCAGTTTTCACACTTCCTACTTCTCTCATCTTTCGTTCATCTTCCTCAATCATGACCATGTCTGAAAATAGCTTGAGAAGTTTGAGATATATAAAAAGAAAAGGGTATCTACCCAAACCAGTCCAAAACATTTGTATTCCATCATACCTGGAGATGAAGCAATTACAAATTATCTTGGAAGGGTCATTTTTGAAAATAGAGTTTTGGAAGGAAGTTGCGACTTTCTTTGAATTTTGAAGCATTGACTGAAGAGAAGGCAATGAGCATCTCATTTGTAAGCAAGGACACAGACTGAATCCACACAGGGTATGCGACACATACCCAGGTTTTTCAAAGCTGTTTGAGGAAGCTTTATGACTAGGGTTGACTATGTGAAGGCCCCTACTAAATATAAGGGAAATACTCTTCAAAAAGCATAAATAAAATTTTTGCTAATTCAGAAACCAAGAGATCCACGTTTACTCAGCAGAAAAAATGATGAGAAAAGAATTTCCCACATTTTTGCAACTGGGTTGCAAAAAGGGTAGAACTGGGATCCATAAATTAATATTAAGAAATAGATGAGAACCCAGATATTGGAATTAAAATAAACCTATGTTCACATCCCAATTGTATCACCTATTACTAGCTCTGAATTAGATAAATTTAGATAAAAATTTATGCTTTTATTTCCTCAACTATAAAATTGTTACACTAAAGTGGATAATATTAATCTTCAAGAGATGATTTAAGGATTTATTGAGATGGTGTTTATGAAATTCTTCATACAACGTATACCACACAAAAAATATCAATAAATAGTAGCTGTGAGTATCTTTATATCCACCATATTTCAACACTGATTCTCAGAGTAAGTTGTGTTAGACAGTTACCAATTACTGAATAACAAATCAAAATGTAGTAGTGATTTAAAACATTAGCAATATATATTTTTATGATTTTCTGTGTTGATTTGAATTTGGCAATCGTTCCAATATCAAGTGCTTCCAGGCCTCTATTTGCATCATACTTGTGATGTTCACTCAGTCACATTAAATAATATGGGTAAGCATATAGGCAATGTGTTTGGGTACAGGGGGTAAACAAGGCCGTAATACATTGAGCACAATTAATGTTACAATGTAGCTCAATATTCCTTGTGTCTCCTAATGTTTCACATCTTTTCCACACGCTAAACTCACTCAAATCCTTCCTGAAACTTCAAATGTATACTATTGTATTAACAGGGTAAGATTTGAATTTTAGAATTTATTCAACTAAATTAATCCCAAGCGATCATAGCATCTCAGGGATTGCACCTGGGTACATTTCTTCAAAGCAGAGTTCTGTCCACTAAAAATATAATGTAACTCCTTCCAGAAAACTCCACAGATATAATTATAAGGCAGGAGTGGGATATACCACTAGGCACTACCTTACAAATAATAGGGAAGGAACTGGGGACATTGGACAGTTAAATGACTGCAGAAATTTTGAGATCCAGCCAGAAAAAAATCTTACTAGTTCCACCTTCTACTGCCCCCCACCTTCAGCATAGGGAATTTTCATTAATTAGGATTTGATTCTACTCCAAAAGTAAGATAAATACATCTATTGTTCTTCATAGTTGTTAGGATTACTCTTTGAGATATTCTTACTTTTTTGTAGCAAAGAGTATGTGATAATAGATGGGTACATTTCTTGGCTTGTTTCATGGCTAGATATATTTACTTCCTGGAAATCTTTCATTTAAACTGTTTAAGTCCTATTAATTTCAAGCTGATACAACTTTTTAAAAACAGTGTGTGTGTATATATATATATGCACACACACACATATACACACAAATGTTTATATGTATACATAAATGTTTATATGTGTATAACTTATATGTATATATAAGATTTAGTCCACTACATTAGACAAGAACCACACTTTGGAATGTTTTGAAGATAGCTCCCTCTCTATGCAGGGCTGCAAAGGGGGATCTTATTGAATGATTCTGTTAAAATTTTTAAAAGCTCATTTATCCAGTTATAAAGGTCTATAAGACACTTTCTTATATTCCCTTGTGATCTAAGAAAAGACACCCTTGATTTAACTTTTTCTCCCAAACGATGTTTTACTGACAATACTCAGGCATTGATCTTTGCCTCTATGACATTTATTACTTTTGAGAAACTTTTTGACAGCTGAAAAAGTGTGGGAAAGAGAGAACAAGTCTTTTCTAAGAAATAATCCTCCAAATGCTGCTTGAAAATTGAGCATATATCGCTTTAGCACATATGTCTCTTGCAAACGCCTTATCATGTTTGAGAAGAAAAAAAATGACAATTAACACTTTCAACATACTGCCTTGAAATCTCCTTAGTCACATTCACAAACTCACTAGGTGTATTTTCTGTTTTCCAATTTATCATAGGCAACAATTTTCCTAAATATTCCTCAAACATGGTTTTCTTTTCTCCAGTTCATGATAGCAATTTTCTCACTGCTCTAGCAGACTTCACTAACAGTCTCCTTTCCTACATTTAGGCCTTTATCTCCCATCACAAAGCTGATGACAGAAGTTTTATCGTTTTGTTATAATAAGATCCCACTTGCAGTTCCTGGGTATGGTTTCACTTTTCATGTCTGTGTGTTAGTTTCCTCTTGTTACTGTAAGAAATTACAGTCAAGTTAGTAGCTTTAAAAAGACCACAAATGTATTATTTTACAGTTCTAGAGGTCACACTCTGATATGCACTTCACTGGAACAAAATCAAAATGTCAGCAGTGTTAACATTACTTGAAAGGCTTCTAGGGTCTGCGTACATTCTTTGACTCATGATTCCTTTCCATCTTCAAGGCCAGCAATTGCATTACTCTGACCTCTGCTTTCATCAACACACCTTCTCTGACTCAGACTCTGATTCCTTATTTTCCTTTAAGGAGTTTTGTGATCACATTGGGTCTACATTGATAGTCCAGCATAATCTCGTCTCATGGTCCTTAGTCACATCTACAAGTATTTTTATTCCATGTATCATGATATATTTGCAACTTTCAGGAAACAGGACATCTTTGCGGCACCATTATTTTGCCCTCCACAGTCTATGTAACAAACCACTGCAAAATGTAATGACTAAGACAACCACATTTTAGTTAATCTAATAATGTTTTGAATTGACTTGTGTTGATGTTATGTTTTTTTCCCCCTACCTTCCTGGTGTGTTGAAGTCAGGCATTGTATTTATTGAGGTTCTCCAAAGGAAACCCTAACTAATACTCACCCATTGGTTGCCCATGGGTGAGTATTAAGCCTTTACTAAGACCCAGTTTTGAGCCAAAAGCTGTTTCTTGATAGAAGAATAGCAATCTTCAGATAAGGGCAGGCTCTTGCTCTAAAATCTTAACAGTTTATGCTGTGACTCTCTTATAGAGTCCTGAAAAAGTCTCCAAACAATATCTCCATCTGCTGCTGACATTTCAAGTACCATTGGATCTGCTGGATCATATGGCCCAAGTGGCTAAACAGCTTGCCCAGAGCCTGGACCTGTCCTTCTCTTGTTCTAAGCTCCACACCCCACACAAAACTAGCAGCTTTTGGGGCCACTATGTAAATGGGCTGAAGTAAACATACCAAAATCTGGAATGTGTTGCATTAAAAATCTAAGGGAGCCCACTAGACATTGTGACTCTTGATTTGTTGTGGTAGAGACCAGATGCAACAGCTCATTGATCACTTTAAAAGATATACCTTAACAATACTCCTCCCATTGAACCTCCACATATTTGTTAGATACAGAATTCTGAATTTTACTAACATTTATTTCTCATTTTTTAACATGTAAAATTCTTATCAGTAAGTCTGAAATCATGGCTATTTCTTTCTCACTAGATCCAATTAGTAAAATGTCATCAACGTAATGGGGCTGTGTGATGTCTTGCAGAAAGAAAAGAGAAGGAAGATCCCTGCATGCCAAATTATGACATAGAGCTGGAGAGTTTATATATCCTCAGGTAAGAGAGTGAAGGTCAATTTCTGGCTTTGCTAGCTGAAAATAAAATACTTCTGGTGGATAGATAGTACTAGAGAAAAAGGCATTTTCTATGTCAATAACTGCATATCAGATATCAAGGGATGTATTAATTTGCCCAAGCAATGTAATGAAAATAAAAACTTCAATGGCACCTGCAATTTGAGTTACCACCTGGTTAAGCTTATGATAATCTGCTGTCATTCTTCAAGATTTAGGGGTCTGCTGCAAAGGCCAAATAGGTGAGTTGAAAGATAACGTGGGAATTACTCCCCCTGCAACCTTTAAATCCTTCATGGTGACAAAAACTCTGCAATTCTCCCAGGAATGTGGCATTGCTTGTAACTTAACTGTTTTCTTAGGTAGAGATAGTTATAATGGCTCCCACTAGGTCTTTCCTACCATAATAGCCCTAACTTTAAGAATAGACAAAACACAAGCCTGGGAGTTTGACTTGTGTTGTACTTCAGACAGTTTCAGGATGAGATTTTTGAGTGGGTATTCAGCAATTTGAGTCCTGTGACTACAGGAAATAAGATTCTCCTTCTGGATATGCATTAAATCTCTTACGTTGTTTATATGATGCTTGAGCTGAGAACTCAAATGTCTAAGCTCATCTTTTATTCCCCTATTTTGTCCAATGACATTAAAAGAATTAACCCATGTCATCATATTTGTTAGTTTTCCAAAAAAATATTTGAAGGTGTCATATTGAGTCATCAAATTCCTTACTTTTTGCATTTGGTTGATTAGTAGTATATATTACACAGTTTTCATATCTCTATAAAAAGTTAAGTTCATAGAGTATAAGAGCTTTACATTACTGGAAATAAAGACATTTGTATCTTTAAACCTAACTAGATTAGAAAGCCTATTCTGGAAACCCCACTATAAGTTTTAAAACTCATTCTTAAAATTATTTTTCTTCAGAAACTTTCATGCACACGCATGTTTATTGTGGCACCGTTCACAATAGCAAAGACTCAGAACCAACCCAAATGCCCATCAAAGATAGACCGGATAAGGAAAATGTGGCACATATACACCATGGAATACTACACAGCCATAAAAAAGTATGAGTTCATGTCCTTCGCAGGGACATGGATGAAGCTGGAAACCATCATTCTCAGCAAACTGACACAAGAACAGAAAACGAAACACTGCATGTTCTCACTCATAAGTGGGTGTCGAACAATGACAACACATGAACACAGGGAAGGGAACATCACACACTGGGGCCTGTTTGAGGAGTGGGGGGACTGGGAAGGGATAGCATGGGGTGGGGGAATTGGGGAGGGCTAACATTTGGAGAAATGTGTATACCTTTGTAACAAACCTGCCCTCTCTGCACAAGTACCCCAGAACTTAAAGTATAATAAAAATAAATAAATAATAAAAAAGAACCTTTTTTGATACCAAATTAGTCTGGCTTCCCAGATAAACTAAGCCTTGAGTTATACTCTTCAGATTTTGCAATAAAGAAACGTTACTAGAATTAGCTATAGCATTGTAAGAGTATGCTTAATTACTGTATATTTAAGTGTAAGAAATAAAATACTATAGTCCAAAAATAGAAGAAATAATTTTGTAGAACATATTTTTGATCATTTTGATTTAGAGAGAATTTCTTAACCTCAAATAAAATTGATTTAGATAATCACTTACCTTGTTTACACACCAAAATGATCAGAAACTTTCAAAACTTAATTCTTCAGCCAAAAACATAGAAAATAAATTAATTTTAAATAAAAGCAATAATGTTTAAGAGAGCTGGCTACCTTGATTACAATTTCTCATCTGTCTTCTATAATTGACAAAAAGCTATTTTTTTGTCAATTGAAATATATATAGCATATACATATATATATATTTCTGATTGAAACACACATATTTCAATGTGTAGTTGAAATGCATGTATTTAAAATATGTGTGTTGAAATACACATATTATTGAATGTTTACTTGAAAGACATACTGATTGAAATATACACATTTATAAAGTGTTTGAAATATACGTATTTCACTGAAATATACACATTTAACATAATCCATGTCTCTTGAGGATTTCAAATTAATTATTTAACAATATTCAGATCCTAAAATAGTCTGTATCTTATAAATTGAAAAGTGTTTATTATTTATAATTACACATTAATAGGTGAATGGATAAACAAATTATGTTAAAAGAGCATACTTTGTAAGACTTGAATACATTTCAATTTATTAAGAGTTGTTTTATAAGTCATAATACAATCTCTGCAAATGTTCCATAGAAACTTGCAAAGAATGTGTTTTTTTGCTGCAGTTAGGTTGAGTGTTCTATGAATGTCAATTATGTCGCTGTGGTTAATAATGCTATTTATGTATTCAATATCCTAACTAATTTCCTGTCTCAGATCTACCTATTATTCAGAGTGGTGTTAATATCTGCAACTCTAAAAGTGATCTTGTCTAGTTCTTGCAGTTTTATCACTTTTCCCTTATTTTACTTGAAGTTCATTAAAAGATATAGAAATGTTTTAGATTGTTATGGCCTCTTGATGAATTGGCTTCTTTATTACTATGAAAAAATCTCATTTATTTCAGGTAATATGCTCTGCTCTAAATTTTACTTTTTGTGTGATATTAAAATAGCCACTCTAACTGCTACCAGCAATAGAAATGGACTATCGCTACAAAAAATATAAGTGATTCTCAAAATTATTTGGCCATGTGAAAAAAGCTGGAAACAGAAGATGTTATGTTTTACAGTCCCATTTATTACACATACACACCCACATCACAAAAGAGAAAAAAAAATTCTAGGAAAGTGAAACTAACACAAAATAAGTTAAAGACAATTAGTAATTTTCTGGGCATGGGGAAAATGGGATAGGGTAGGAGAGAGAGATTTGAAAGTGCTATAGAAAAACTTGGGGATGATAGATATGCTCATTATCTTGATTGTTTTGTTACTTTCACAGGTGTGTACATCTGGTAAAACTGATCATATCATGTACATGAATTTGTGCAGTCTATTGTTTATCAAATACGCCTCAATAAACCAGTTTAAATGCAACACACAGTCCATTGCTTTAGTAAAGTATAACAACATTTGTTCTGTGAACAATTGATAAGGTCACATAGTAATTTCTCTGAAAAAAATATGGCATTTTACTCTGAAGATATAAATTATTCCATAGTGCATTTTAATTTTTATATAAAATTCCAAATGGTTAAGAGTAACTGATAAAAATATACTTCAAAATATTTAAATAATGTGTTAAGTTACCCCACTTTGACATTTTTATTCTCCCAAAGGCATACCAAAATAAATATATATTTGTATTTTTCTATGAGGAACTGTAGATGTCTGTATGTAGATGCTGTTTTGTCATACAGAGTCGTGTAAGATTAGAACTCCAAAGGGCTTTAGTTTTACAAATGAAGAAGATAAAGTTCATTGAGTCTTGTTTTTTCTGTTTGTTTGTTTGTTTGTTTTTGGGATGGAGTTTTGCTGCTGTTACCCAGACTGGAGTGCAATGGCACGATTTCAGCTCACCACAACCTCTGCCTTCTGGTTTCAAGCAATTCTCCTGCCTCAGCCTCCCAAGTAGCTGGAACTACAGGCACGCACCACCATGTCCAGCCAATTTTTGTATTTTTAGTAGAGATGGGGTTTCACCATGTTGACCAGGATGGTCTTGATCTCTTGATCTCGTGATCCTCCTGCCTTGGCCTCCCAAAGTGCTGGGATTGTAGGCGTGAGCCACCGTGCCTGGCCGGAGTCTTGTTAATAATTCTGTGCTAATTGATACTGAGCCTAGACATTGTTTGCTCTGTGTATATTTTTATTAACAGGCATTCTATTAAAGGCCTACTTTGAAAAGATTACCAGCATTGCTTTTTCAAGTTTCTCACTGATACAGTTTGGATTTGTGTCCCCACTCAAATCTCATGTGGAATTGTTATCCTCACTACTGGAAAGTCTGGGTAGGGAATAATTGGATCACTGTGGTGGGTTTCCTCCTTGCTGTTATTGTGATAGTGATGGCTCTGAATATCTAATTGTTACAAAGTGTGTAGCCCCTCCCCCTCCACTCTATTCCTCCTTCTCTAGCCAAGTAAGACATGCCTGCTTCCCCTTCACCTTCCATTAAGATTATAAGTTTCCTGAGGTCTCCCAAGCCATGCTTCCTGTATAGCCTGCAGAACTGAGAGCCAGTTAAATATCTTTTATTTGTAAATTACCCACTCTTGGATAATTTTTTATACCAATGTGAAAACAGACTAATACACTCACCTAGTGAATGACCCAGGACCAGAACTCAGTTGTGCTGAATCTGCATCCACCTCATTCATTCATATTGTCTTCATTAGTATGGGGAGTAAGGTATCATTTCTTTTTCAACTTTATTTTAGTTCGGGGTGTACATGTGCAGGCTTGCTACATGGGTAAAAGTGCATGTTGCCAGGGTTTGCTGTATAAGTGATTTCATCACTGAATTAGTGACGCAGTACTGGATAGGTAGTTTTTCCACTCTCCCCGGTGTCTACTCTTTCTCTTTTGGTGTCTGTGAATATTCCATCTTTACCTCCCACCTGTAAGTGAAAAAATACAGTATTTGGTATTCTGTTCCTGCAATAATTCACTTAGCATCGTGGCCTCCAGCTATATCCACGTTGCTGCAAAGGGCATGATTTCATTCTTTTTATGTCTCTATAGTAGTTTATGATGTATATGTACCACAGTTTATTTATGCAGTCCACTGTCCATGGGCATCAAGGAAGAACAGAAGAATACTGAAGATCTCATGTCTTCAGTATTGTGAATAGAGCTGCAATGAAACTGAGTTCATTGCAATATGAGTGCATGTGTCTTTTGGGTAGAACAATTTATATAGTTTGTATCTTTATACCCACCAAATATCATGTTGAAATGTAGTCTCCAGTGTTAGAGGTAGGTGTAGAGGGAAGTGTTTGGATCATTCATGAGGTAGGTCCCTCATGAATGGCTTAATGAAATCTCATTAGTGATGAGTGAGTTCACACAAGATCAGGTTGTTTAACAGTCTTTAGTAACTCCTCTTCTCTCTCTTTCGTTCCTGCTTTTGCCATGTTATGTGTCTGCTCTCACTTTGCCTTCTGCCATGAGTAAAATCTCTCTGAGGTCTCCCTGGGAGCCAAGAAGATGCTGGTGCCATGTTTCTACAACCTGCAAAAGCATGAACCAATAAGCTTATTATCTTTAGAAATTACCCAGAATTTCCTTACAAACTCTTTATAAGTAAAACCTATTTTCTTTATAAATTATCCAGTCTCAGGTTTTTATTTATAGCAACACAAGAATGGCCTAAAACAACAATTTATATTCATTTGGATATATACCTGGTAATAGGATTGCTGGATAGAATTTTAGTCTAACTCATTGGGAAATTGCTAAACTGCTTTCCATAGTGGCTGAACTAATTTGCATTACCACTGGCAGTGTATAAGCATTTCTTTTCTCCACGACAACGTCTGTTATTTTCCGACATTTTAATAATGGCCATTCTGACTGGTGTGAGAAGATATCTCATTATGGTTTTGATTTGCATATGTCTAACAATTAGTGATGTTGAGGATCTTTTCACATGCTTGTTGGATGCATGAATGTCTTCTTTTGAGAAGTGTTTGTTCAAGTCCTTTGCCCATTCATAAATGGGGTTGTTTGTCTTTTGCTCACTGATTTGCTTTAGTTCCTTTTGGATTCTCAATATTAGAACTTTGTCAAATGTACACTTTGCAAATGTTTTCTCCCATAATGTAGGTTGTTGGTTAATTCTGCTGATGGTTTCTTTTGCTATGCAGAAGTTCTTTAGTTTATTTATGTCCCATTTTCTATTTTTGTTTTTCTTGCAATTGCTTTTGGGGACTTCATCATGAAGTCTTTTCCAAGGCCAAAACCCAGAATGATATTTCTTAGGTTTTCTTTTAGGGTTTTCTAGTTTGGGGTCTTTGGAATAAGTCTTTATTCCATCTCAAATTGATTTTTTTTTCTCTGTCTTTTTTTTTTTTGGACACCTCAAGCCAGGGAGTAGAGTTGATTTTGTGTATGGTGTATGTTTTGTGTATGGTCCAGTTTCAGTCTTCTGCATGAATGGCTAGCCAGTCATCCTAGCACCACTTACTGAGTAGGAAGTCCTTCTATAAATACTTGTTGCTTGTTGATTTTGTCAAAAGTCAGATGATTGTAGATATGGGGCTTTATTTCTGGGTTTTCTGACAAAAAAAAAGACCTAATTCTCTTAAATATATATCCACCCAGCACTGGGGCACCCGGATTCATAAAGCAAGTTCTTAGAGATCTATGAAGAGACTTAGATAACCACAAAACAATACTGGGAGGCTTCAATACACCAATGACAGAAAGGTCATCAAGACAGAAACTAACAAAGATATATTTGGGATCTAAAATCAACATTTGATCAACCTGACCTAATAGACTTTGACAGAATACTCTATGCACCCTCAACAAAATATACATTCTTCCTCTCTGCACATTCTAAGATCTACCATACATTTGGCCATAAAACAATTATCAACAAATCCCCAAAAAACTAAACTCATACCAATCATACTCTCAGACCACAGCAATAATAATAGAAATCAATACCAAGAAGATCTCTTAAATGCATACAATTTATATAGAAATTTACTATCTGAATGACATTTGGATAAAGAATGAAATTAAGGCAAAAATAAGAAAAAATTGTAACTAATAAAACAAAGACATAATGTAATTAAATATCTGGGAGACAACTAAAGTAATGGTAAAAGGAAAGTTTATAGTACTAAATGCCTATATCAAGAAATAAAAAGACTGCAAATTTACAGCCTAACATCATACTTACAGGTGCTAGAAATACAAGAGCAAACCAATCCCAAAGCTAGAAGAAGATAACCAAAATTTGAGCTAAATTAAAACTGAAAAGCAAAAATCCATTCAAAAGAATAACGAAACCAAAATTTTGATTTTTGAAAAAATGTTGACATTGGAGAATTTAATGATTACTTGTCTTGTGGGTTGTTGTCTTGTATAGTGTCTTGCAGAGTTTCTCCAAATTTTCTAAATTTACATATTGACTTCTGTAGCAGTATTGTGGAAATCTTCATAGACAATATTCTCACATACTTTTTTGAAGTTATTTGCTATCTTCTCTCTCTTTCAGAAATGCCAATGAGTCACAGGTTTGGCCTCTTTCTACAGTCCCATATTTCTTGAAAGTTTGCTCATCATTCAAATTATTTCTTTAATTTTTTTGCTTTCATTGAACTGAAGGAGCCGCCATTGTGCTCTGAGATTCTTTATCTTGGTCGATTCCGTTATTAATGCTTCCAGTAGTGTTCTAAAATGTCAATCAACATAAAAGAAAAATTATTAAAGGTGGTTAAAAAGAAGGGCAAGTCACATATAAAGGGAATCCCATGAGGCTAACAGCCACCTTTTGCCAGAAACCTTACAAGCCAGAAGAGATTTTGGGCTTGTTTTCAGCATCCTTAAAGAAAATAAATTCCTGCCAAGAATTTTATATCCAGACAAATGAAGCCTTATAAGATAAGGAGAAATGAAATCATTTTCCAAAAAAGAAATACTAAGAAAAGCCATTACCACCAGAACTGCCTTACAAGAAGTCCTTCAGGGAGTGGTAAACATCTAAACAAAAGACTATTAATTCACACTTCAAAAGCACACTTAAGTACATAGTCTACTGAAACTATAAAGCTACTATACAATCTAGTGTACATAATAACAAGCTAAGAACACAATGACAGGGTCAAATCCTCACATGTTAATATTAACCTTGAATGGAAATAGGAAAAATGCCCCACCTAAAAAGTACACAGGGGCAAGTTGAATAAAGAAGCAAGACTCAACTTTCTGCTGTCTTAGAGCAGCAGTCTGGAGTTTAGTGTCATGACCTTGGTTCACTACAACATTTGCCTTCTAAATTCAAGTGATTCTCCTGACTCAGTCTCCTGAGTAGGGATTACAGGTGCACACCACAACACCGACTACTTTTTTTTTAAATTTTTAGTAGAAATGGGGTTTCACCATGTTGTTCAAACTGGTCTTGAACTCCTGACTTCAAGTGATTCATGTGCCTTGGCTTCCCAAAGTGCTTCGATTACAAGCATGATCCACCACGCCCAGCTAAGTCATTCACTGTTAATCCACTTTGACATCTGACCTACTAACTGCTATTTTATTGAAAATACTCTTCTAGATGATCAGTTAAAATATTTCATTTATATTATTTAGATAAATGTCATGATCGACAAGCAATGAAAATACAAATTTTGAAACTAATTGTAGAAATAAAAGTGACTCCATCTTGGCTGCTAATTTTCATGTTGACTTCTGATTTGTCCTAGTCCTGTGACTACCTCCTGATTTCTACTTTATTTACTGTCCTTAGTGTAAAAATAAGGCAAACTTAATGTTATCACAAAAATTATAGGTTAGAGGCATGTAGCATTCTTACCTATTCTAGAGGGTTGCCTTTAATAGTATTGCTCAGACCACATTTACCTTTACGCTATATAGCCCTTGGTACTAGGGAGTATCAGCGTGGAGATCTACCCGTCTTGCTCCTACCAAAGACCATGTTTTGCTATCTGCAAGTTCTCAAATGAACTATCCTTTAGAGACAAACTAAATATGTCTGTCTTGTTCTTTGGTTTCTAGACTCCTTTGGCATTTGAGGTCACTTTATATATACAGCCTCACATGGAACGTCATTCAAAATTGATTGTACGAACTTTACTTTTCAAAAGTATTAATGGAATACAGTGAAAATAACAAGTGGACATTGAAATAACACAAAAATTATTAGGATACCAAAGCAAAATTGGGTTAATTTTTTTTAAATATTGAAAAAGTTGTGAGCTTCTACACAGCAAAAGTAACAGTTTATTGTACCATAGGCCAGAAATAAGTTATGGAAAATCAAAGCATTATTATTACAACTACCTTGTCATAAACTGAGAAAATTAAAGTGGAAAATTTTGATTTTTTTTCAAAATGAAGTGGAATATTTATTTTGCATTTTGGAAAAATTTTAAGGTAGCTTTACTCAAAAAATAAACCTTAATTAAAATAAATGAGTGGTACCTTAAAATCATATGTAAATATAATAGTTTTAGAAAGTTTCAATCATAGTTTAAAACTCAATGGGTTTATGGGAATTACAATTCAAGGTGAGATTTTGGTGGGGACAGAGAGCCAAATATTATAAGGTAGTAACATTTAAAAGAAAAAAGGTCAACATATTCTGCATCAACTAGGCCTAATCTTTATAAATAAATATGGCCGTATTTTTTTTTTTTTTGCATTTAGTTGCTATTGTATATTTGAGCCTGTCTGTAGGAAAGCAAAGTAAAATCATATTCTTGTTAAGAGTGTAAGTAGGCCGGGCACTGTGGCTCACACCTGTGATCCTACCACGCTGGGAGGCAGAGGTAAGAGGATTGCTTGAGCACAAACGTTTGATGCCAACTTGGGTAATATGGAGGAGGCTTGTAACTACAAAAAATACAAAAGTTAAGTGGATATGGTGGTGCATGCCTGTAGTACCAGCTACTTGATTGACTGAGGTGAAAGGATTGCTTCCTCATGTTGGAAACATGAGGAGAGGAGGTCAAACCTTCAGTGAGCCATGATAGCACTACTGTACTCCAGACTGGGTGACAGAACAAGACCCTGTCTCAAGTATTAAAATAAAATAAGAGTGTAAATAAAAGTTGCACTGTGGTTTAAATGTAGGTAACAGTGGAAAAGATAGAAGTCTTTATCCTAAAATGGATGGTAGTGCCAGGTCTGTCCTGCAGACCTCGGCCAACAGGTGAAATGAGTACTCAGAAACAGGTATGCAGTGTAAGAGCAGCTAGGTAATTGACTGGCTCTAGTGTCCAGATAGCAGCCCCGAGAAGTTGGAACTCCTTGCTTTTATTCTTTGCAGGCACAATGCCGAAAGCCTGGAGCAAACACAATCTGTAGGTAATTAACATTTATTGTTCCCCTTTCAGGAAACCTCCTGTGCAGGATGTTCAAAGGTCAGTTCCTGGACAACTTGGAACAAACAAACCTGATCAAGATAACTTTCCCCTTCCCTCCTTTGCACATATTATTTGCCTTCTGCCTCAGGGTGAGAACTGCTGCCTTCAGCTATTCTCCCCCAAAGCTATTCAGAGCAAGGCCTCCCCTTTCCCTGTAGCTTCTCCCACCATTCTGACTGATCTCCCACAGTGTCAGAAATCCAGGAGAACACAAATTAAAAACAAAGGCAGCAAAGCATTAACATTTCAAATAGAGTATTACCTGCCTGTTGTCCTTTGCCTCACTAATGTGGAGTTCTTTTATAGGAGTAATAAATACTATACAATTATTATATTTGATGGGTACATTATTAAATTGATTAGCTCTCTAAAATAATGGAAATCGATTAAAATTAATTGTTTTATAGGATAAATCATCATGACAATAATTAAGACATCTCAAATGAGGTTATATTATTTTCTGAATAGCCAGGATCAAGAAGAACAAGTGAAATGCAAAACTTGCACTTTACTTTCAAACCCAACACATTGACATAACAGTTTCGATGAAACAATATCCATTGCATTAATGCTGCTAGTTCAAGTTTTTTGGCATGGTGATTTTGTTTGTACTAAGTCTTTTTCATTTGTTTGTTTATATGTGGATAAGGATCCCTAAACATTAAATTTATTTTTCTGTGACTGCTATGGTGTAATTGTGACCCCCAAAACTCATAATGTTAGAATCATGATCCCCAGTGCAGTGGTGTTGTGAGATGGAATATAATGGGAGTTGCTTCAAGTGGCAGGAGAGCTGCCCTTATGGATAGACTAATGCCATCATCTAGGACATGGGTTCCTTATTGTAGGAGTGCATTCCTTATTAAAGGACAAGTTCTGGCCCTTCCTCACTCTGTCTTTGCCCTCTCCCTTCTGCCATGAAACGATACTGCCAGAAGGTGCTTGCCAGATGCCAGCTTCTAGATCTAGGACTTCCCAGTACAGAAGTGTGAGAAAATCAATTTCTGACCTTTATAAATTGCCTAGTTTCAGGTTCAGGTATTCTATTATACTAGCACCAAACGGATTAAGACAGTGACTGGGCCAGGTGCAGTGGCTCACGCCAGTTGTCCCAACACTTTGGGAGGCCAAGAAGGGCAGATCACAAGGTCAGGAGATCGAGACCAGACTTGCTAACATGGTGAAATCCTGTCTCTACTGAAAATACAAAATTACCTGGGTGTACTGGTGAGTGCTTGTAACCCCAGCTGCTCAGGAGGCTGAGGCAGGAGAGTCACTTGGGCCAAGGAGTCAGAGGTTGCAGGAAGCCGACATAGTGCCACTGCACCCCAGCCTAGCAAGAGAATGAGACTCCATCACATTGTATAAAAATAGTACGTTGGTAATTTTTAAGATTGTTATATACAGAAAATGTTAAATAGTTATGCAATCAACAGTTAAAGCAACTGCTCATCAATATAATTGGTTTTGAGCCCACTGAAAACTATACAAAGGATCTGATCCCTATAATAATCTCAAAATCATTTTAAATTAATTTAATCATTGAAGAGTTCTAGTAAAACACAAAAATAAATAAAACTTGTTGTAAGGCTGGTTGCCTTTCCTGGAGTCAAACAGACACATTCATCACTCTCCGCGCCTGATAACTGTGTCATCACCCAAGCTCATTATCTGGCTTCTCCACATAGCTTCCCTGCACCTGCCTCTGCATACCATGCGCAAGCCCAAACTCAGCACTAAATTTTGCATCCAACCTCCAGCCCGGTGTTAAAAAACCCTGCAGAAAAATTTTTAAAGAAGCCCCACCCTGCCCTGCCTGGCAACAGCCTGCCCCATACACCCCTGGCAGGCCCGAGTACCCAAGGTCCCGCTCACCTACCAATGGCAGCTAGTTTCATGTACTTCCTACTTTAACTCCATGTACTTCCTGCTCCTCAACAGCTAATAGAAATGCCTTCTCTTTGTTTCCCCAGTAGCCAATCAATTGCCTGCCCTCCCATAAAACCCCATACCCTGAACAGCCAGGCGCGACTTCTCTGGCCCCCTCTTGGACCACTGCAGCTTGCCTGGGAGCTGAATAAATTAACTTCTCACTTTCTTAGACTTGCCTCAGTTTCCTCATTTAACCTCGGCAATAAATAAATCTTACACTTATGATATGTAAAATGAACAATGCTTCTTCTTGACCAGCTCAGTGTATTGGGAAACTGGAACCAAATAAATTAAATAACGGCATGAAATGGCTACTGTGAGACTAGAAGAAAGACTGGGGCACTGAAACTGAAGAAGCTGCACAGAAATTAAGTTATGAGCCAGAACATAAAGAATTGAAGCAAGTGTTTTATACAGACAAGGGAGAAAGTACATTTAGGCCAAAAGAATCGTCACAGGTAAGGTCAGGAGAGGGTTTGAGGTTTTGAAAATGAGAATAGGGATTCTCGCATGAACTGAACATATGGAGACTGGGACAGTGGGTAGAGAAGAGTCTAGGATAGTTTTAACAGCCTTATATGCATCAGGATGTGTTGTGTGCAATCAGTCATGTAGACGACTTTGAAAGAGAACTGAAATCGGCAGGCTGAACAAAGAAGGCTGTCCTTGGCACAGAGCTGAAACATTTCCAAATGAGCTCTCTGCTGGCAACAGAGATCATACACTTGGTTTGCCATGGAGCATCCCTGCAGAATAATTATGGAAACTGTTAGTATGGTCATTTAGTTTCGCAGTGGAGTCAAAGCCTGTCACTGGGTTTGATACCACTATGATACAGCAAGGAGATAAGTGTGAGAATAGATCAGGTATTTGATTTTATTGGTGAACTAATAATCTACAAGCAATATCCATTTAAATATATATAACTGAAGCCAGATGCAGCTAATGAATAAAACCTCATTTAGTTGTTTTAGAATTGCAAATCTGGAAAGGCTAAACATTAAACCAGCATGATTATATTTTAAATGTTTCCATTTTGATATAATTTATGTCATCGAGGCAAAACTTTTTATGGTTTATAATACAAGTATATTCTTTCTTAACCCCATTCCCATCTTAGGATGTCCTTTATTTAGTGTAAAATTTTAAATAGGGAAAACTTAATGACTCATTCATTTCCATAATCATTTATGGCCATTATAATATAGGTCACTCACAGCTTCTGCTATTATCAGAACATTAAAGACCCTGCTGGGGACTCTCATTGTTATTTGCTTGACATCCACTTAATATCTACCATTGGGAATGTCACAGATAGCCCACTTTTCTTCTGATCCTAGTAATGAGAAATAATGATTATGTTCATGGGTCCTTCTGGGGTACTCTATCTGTAAGTAAATAGTTCATGGAAAGAGAGAAATTATATTTGAAGAGGCATTACCAATTGACCACCTACACACACACAAACATACGCAACCCTGCAGTTAAATTGGATCCAGATTCTTCAAACTTTAATCCACCAGAGAAGACATGAATAAAGATAATGGGATTAAATAAATATGAAATCACTTTGTAATAGTTGTATCACTCAGGAATATTAGAATCCTAAATAGGATTTGTATCCAAAATGTTCCTAAGTGTTGCAACTAATAACAGAACAAAATCACCTTACTTAAACTGGTTTAAGATAGGGAATTTGCTATCCTCTATCACTGAAGATTCCAAAGGAAGGGATTGCTAGAGATTTCTTCAGGTACAACTTGTTTTAAGAGTTCAGGCTGGGTGCTTTGGCTTCTGCCTATAATCCCAGAATTTTGGAAGGCTGAGGCAGGAGGGTTGCTTGAAGAAAGGAGTTTCATACTAGCCAGAGCAATGTAGCAAGGACCTGTCTCAAAAAGAAAAAAAAGACTTGAATAATGTCATTAAATTTTGTTTCTCTATCATTTGGCTCTGTGTCTCTAGATTATTTCATTTTTACACATGAAACTCCATATGGTTGCAATATACCCAATTTATGAGATTAAATCTACATTTTGTAGGAAAGTGGTTTTACCCTGACAATATCTGTTAAAATGCCAGTTCATTTCTTTGAGTCAGATTGTATATTATGCTCACCCCTGAACATACAGCAGGGCTCTGTGCGTTGTGAAAACTGATTGTTTCATCTCTAGGTAATGCAGTGAATATATGATGAAAAATGAGAAAATGGAGAAGAGACTCATACTTATGCAAGGTAACTAAAGCACCAATTCACCACAACAATAAATACAGTGAAAAAAAATGCCTGATGTGATTGTCATCATTAGTGGATAGTCTGATCATCAGTCAGTTAAAGCCAATATCTTTAAAAAATCATAAAACCATATATATTTAAATTTTTAAATTCTATAAAGGTATATATTTGACACAAGTGTTTTGATATAGAACTTTCAGGAAATGGTGTATAAGGCAATGCTTAGAGACTGGTGTACAAGATTGCCTTTCTTTCCTGAGACACATTCACAGTATATATTCTATAATTTCCATTTCTATTCTTTAAAGTAAATATTCAAAGACACTTGCAAAATAAACTGATTCCACAATTGTTGTTTTTGACAATTTTCCCTCTAATTTTGTGCCTGTGTCTTCCACAGTGTTAACATTGATTTTTTTAATTACTCATAAAGTATGGTGTTACAGGTTGTCCTATTATCCTAAAACACATATGAAGTATATATTCTTGGATTTCTTTGTTTTTATTTTTAAATTTGTGGCTACTTAGTAGGTGCATATATTTATGGGTACATGAGATGTTTTGCTACAGGTGTGTAATGCGTGATAAACACATAATGGAGAAGGGGGTATCCATCCCCTTAAGCATTTATCCTTTGTGTTACAAACAACCCAATTATACCCTTTTAATTATTTTAAAATGTACAATTAGGTTATTATTCATTATAGTCACCAAATAAGCCAGGCACAGAAAGACAAACATCATATGTTTTCACTTACATGTAAGACATAAAAAGAAAAACCCTTGAACTCATGGGTTTCTATTTTTGTTGCCTTGAAGTACAGTGAGAAACTTCCAGTCCAGACAAAATGATCTAGAACTGGTTCTCTCTGTTCTTCCCACCTCTTCCCCACTAAAAGTGTACTATGAACCCTAGAAACAACCCAGCAGACAACCAAAGGACTACACTGAAATGTGATTAGAAGGTGACTGGGTTAAAGCGACAAGACTGGAGAAACGACACAGTGACATGTGTATGTGCACGCACACACATGGAATACACACATACACACACACACAGGCCACCCAGACACAGTTTACCAATCTAAGCCTAACAAGAGAGGGCAGCCCACATAGGTTCAATCCTCCCCTGAGTAAATCAAAAGGTCCTTCAGACAACATCAGAAGTAAGGAATCAATTACAAGCCCTCCTCCCCAAAATAGACAGATGTAAGGGAAGCACTGTCCTTTCCTGGCAAATGTGAAACTATTTTCCAGTAAACCTCTTTGTCTATGTAGGACTGACACTGCCCTTTACCTCCCAGAGAAAGCTTGCCAGATAGTGGTAGCAGGGAAGGCGTAGCCTATAGTGTTCAAATCTGGGGAAGCACCTTCTGCCTCTTCAAGCAACACTAACAGGAGAAAGCCAAATGCCAGCTGCAACCAATAAGTCAGGTAGACTGCTATGATATGAATGCTGAATATCCACATAGACTATATGTTGAAACCTAGTTCCCAGTGTGATGGTGTTAGGAGCTAGGCTCTAAATACCTATTACTTCCTATTTGGGATTAGTGCTCTTTTGAAATAGGCAGAGAGCTCCCTGCCCCTTTCACCATGTCAGGACACAGAAACCATGGCAGTCTATGAGTCGGGAAGAGGACTCTCACAAGACAAGGAATTTGTCACCTCCTTGATCTATGGTTTTTTTCTTAGAGCAGCCTGAAAAGACTAAAACACAGACAAAACTGCAAAGGTTCTGAAAATTCTTCTGACAGCCTGTAAAATAGGCCAGGACCTATGGGCTAAACTTAAATAAGGTGACTGCCTGTTGAAATAGTAAATAAAAATGAAAGTAGTTAAGTAGAGCTAGAGTTTCCTATCTATGAGGAGATAAAACTTCCCTGCATTTCTCAGAATTTCCGTAAGTCATGGTTTCCTGAGACTCTTTACACACCATAAAAATTAGATCTGCAGCCATTTGTCTAATTAATTGTTTTAATCCAAAAGGATAGTGCAATTTCTTCCATCTGCTTGAAGGGTTCAAAGCATCCTAGCACCAATTCATTCCTAGATTAAGTCACTAAGGGGCTAGGAAGATTGGGGTTATCTTCTTCAATATTTACAGTCTAAGGAATAATGAGGCCCTGGACCTTGGATAGAGCTCTAGGTTATAACATCTGTTATTTGACAGCTATGTGGTGCTTATCAAAACTTTTGTATGTCAAAATTTTGTACATGTCAAATCTCTGAATTAAGGAGATGCTTTCAGTGGAGTAGAGATATCAGTTTTTCCCCATTATAAGTACATACATTTATCTTTTATGACAGGTGTGCCCACTCACGTAGGAAAACCTCCTATTAGCTTTCAGCTTGCCCCTTCCAGGGGCAAAACTAAGTCCCTTTGAAGAACTTACTGCTCATTATTTATTGTAAGGTTTTTAGTTGGAAATTTAACACCTGATATGGTTTGGCTGTGTCGCCACCCAAATCTCATCTTGAATTTTCATGTGTGTGGGAGAAACCTGTGGGGAGGCAACTGAATCATGGGGGCAGGTCTTTGCCTTGCTGTTCTCATGATAGTGAATAAGGCCCTTGACATCTGATGGTTTTATAAAGAGGAGTCTCCCCTGCACAAGCTCACTCTTTCCCTGCTGCCATCCGTGTAAGACATGACTTGCTCCTCCCTGCCTTCTGCCATGGTTGTGAAGCTTTCCCAGCCATGTGGAAATGTAAGTCCATTAAACTTCTTTCTTTTGCAAATTGCCCAGTCTTGGGTATGTCTTTATTAGCAGAGCCAATAAATTGGTACCAGTAGAGTGGGGTGTAGCTGAAAAGATACCCAAAATGTGAAAGCAACTTTGGAAGTTGATTACAGGCAGAGGTTGTCTGGAACAGTTTGGAGGGCTCAGAATAAGACAGGAAAATGTGGGAAATATGGAACTTCCTAGAGACTTGTTGAAAGGCTTTAACCAAAATGCTAATAATATCAACAATGAAATCCAGGGTGAGGTGGTCTCAGATGGAGATGAGGAACTTGTGAACTGGAGCAAAGGTGACTCATTATGCTGTAGCAAAGAGACTAGCAGTATTTTGCTTCTGCCCTGAAAATTTGTGGCACTTTGAACTTTAGAGAGATGATTTAGGCTTTCTGGCAGAATAAATTTCTAAGCATTCCAGAGGTAACTTGGGTACTAGTAAAGGCATTCAGTTTTCAAAGGGAAACTGTGCATAGACGTTCAGAAAATCTGCAGCTGGACAATGCGATAAAAAAGAAAATCCCATTTTCTGAAGACAAATTCACGTTGGCTGCAGAAATTTGCATAAGTAACCAGGAGCCAAATGTTTATCCCCAAGACAATGGGGAAAATGTCTCCAGGGCCTATGATTGCATATTACAAACTTCTTTTTTGAGACAGGGTCTCACTCTGTCCCCCAGGTTGGAGTGCAGTGGCATGATCTCAGCTGACTGCAACCTCTGACTCCCAGGTTTAAGCAATTCTCTTGCGTCAGCCTCCCAAATTGCTGGGACTACAGGTACCTGCAACCATGCCCAGCTAATTTTTCTATTTTTAGTAGAACAAGGTTTCACTATGTTGGCCAGGCTGGTCTCGAACTCCTGACCTCATCCTTCTCAAAGTGCTGGGATTAGAGGCATGCAGCGCCACACCCAGCCGCAAATTACAAACTTTGATTAGTCACCTTACCATGTTAATTTTCTTGTAGCTACTCATTGCACCTGTCTATCATTTTCAGAGAATGCATCACGGGGTTTTTTGAGTTGCTGCCTTTTATTCAATGAGTTGATCAATCAGTCAGTAGATACTTCCACTTGTTTCCGTATTTCGACCGTACTTTTCTCTATGTTTAGATCCATCAGATTGGGAATGCTTACTGTCAATCCGAAAAGGTGTGACTGTAATGGAAAGACCACAGTAAAAGCAGAACATTATAAGGCATTACTTACCCTCAATGGCAATTCATTAGCTATCTGGTATTTTAATGGCAAACAATTGAACACTCTTAAATCTAACATTTTAACTTTAAAGCGTATTACTGTGATATATTTCCATCATTTAGTTTTCCTCCAGTCTATTTTTTCCTTAGAGAGGAAAAATTACACTTTGAAAAATTCCCATTTTTTTAAATTTCAACATTTATTCTATTAGAATGTGGATTTTATTAACTATTTTTTCCTAACCACATGTAACATAGTGTTGTTAAATAGCCTCGGGGTAAATGTTACGGTTTCAAAGGTTTTAGTTTAGTTTCATTTTTATTTTACCCTTAGCCTGCTGTAAGCCATATTTCTTATAGTCAAAAATCGATTCCTTTAAAGTTAATTGGCACTGACTCATAATGTAATTTATACTTACTTTTAATGTTTTAGTTTATACCAACTATGCCCTAAAGAATATTAGGATAATTCAAAGCTACAAAACAAACATCTGAGGAAATATTGAATAGACAGAATAAATGAAAATATTTTATAGGGTATTTGAGACTAAATCAAGACTCAGTTAAAAAATGAAAAGAGGCTATTCCAAAATGTGTATATTGAGATAAGAAGAGTCCTTTTATAATAGAAGAAACCTGCTGAATTTTTATAGGATTGCAGATTTGCTACAGAAAAAGTGACTCCTTGACTCTACACTGTAGGCCAGACACAGTCCCCGGATATATGTCACTACAGGTTTATGTGACCAATAAGAGAGGTTACTAAGATGCAGGTGGGTCAGTGAGATTGATCTACCTGTGGGCAGAGGATATGTTTTCTGTAAGAATTTTTTAATATTTCCATTAAAAAGCCAAATTAAATTTGTTTTGCATTTTTATTGTCATTCTTTCAGTGTCAGTGATAAGATAAGGCAATGTCAATAAGACAAGGTAGACTGCTCCCATGTCCTCTCTCTCGGTGTGTCACTAACTGCTGGATCTGTCCCACAGACCCTGGCTGAGCAATGGATGAAGGGAGTACTCAGACACAGGTATGCATTGTAAGAGTCGCTAGGGGGCTCTAGTGGCCACAGCTTGCTTTTATTCAGTACAGACATAATGCCAAAAGCCTGGAGTGAACACAATCAGTGGGTAATTAACACTATTGTTCTCCTTTCAGGAAACTTCATTCGTGCAGATGATCAGAGGTCAGTTATTGGTCAACCAAATAAATAAGACTCTTTAAGATAAATTCCCCAACATTCCCTTGTACCTACTCCCTGCCCTCTGCCTCAGGGTTAGAGACCAGCTGCCTTCAGCTATTCTTTCCGAAAGCCTTGCGGATATAGTTTCTCCCATCACTCTGACCAATCGCCTACAACTAATCATGTGTCAGGAATTAAGCCTGTCATGGGTGATACCAGTGGTGAATTTGACCATAGGACAAAGTGGAATCCAGTGGCCACTATGATTCTCCTTTCCACTCTCATGATTATGAGCTGAGGTGGAAAGAGCTGATGCTAATTCTCCAGATAGTACTTAAATAAATTTCATAATACTGTAGTTTTTCTTGGTAAGAATGGGTCAGCATAGAGCCTGAAGCAAAACTGGAATACTGAAAAATTTATTTCAAAGCATTTAAGATACCAATTTCTTAAAGAGTATTTAATTTGTTACTAAGAGACATAGAGAGTCAGGTTAAAGAGAAAAAAAAATACCTTGAGTCTTTGCTGAGATAAGTTCTTAAGGTGCTGCAATATAACAAATGTATTTATGCCTCAGTTGGTTTTGATTTTGGTTCAGAATGTTTCATACTCTCAGCTTATTTTAACCTCTTCCAGGTACTCAGTTTATTTTCCACTTTTCTTTTACACAACAGACACAAAGTCGCAAACATTAATTTAGGAGCAAGAATAGAAAACTTTTTTGGAGATTTTACTTTAAAATAAAAAAGTTATTTTTGCTTCACATCTTTCTTTTCTACATACAGTGAAATACATTGATTGCAAGGGGTAAATAAGTGGGGTATGTGCACTTTTGAGTGTGTATGCATTAACAATAATAATAAATATTAATAACAATTTAGTAGTTTTATTACTTGACAGGCTCTATAAATTCTAACATCTCCCAGTACAATTGCATATAATAAAGGGATAGTCAAATTTATACATCTAGACATACATCTATAAATGATCATCATTTATATATATCTTTTTTTTCAGAAGGGCAACTATATTTTTTAAGAGATAACCCATGATTTTTCTTTCTTATTATTTCTATAAGCAATTATAGTCTTTTCTAGAAAAACGTATCATGACTCAAAAGAATTTCAGAAGTCACCTGCTTTGAAATTCACTTAATACTGGAGTCACTGTCAATAACAAGATTACACAGAGTAAAGATGGAATCAGTGCCTCATAATATCCTGTACCATCTCTGTCCAGTAGAAATCTGTGATGCTAGTAATGCATCCTGTGCTGTCTAATACAGTAGCTACTAGCCTCATGTGACCATGAAGCATTTGCAATGTGGATAAGTAACTAGCAACTCTACTTGTAATATTTTAATTTTAATTGACTTAAATTTAAATTGTCACAGGAAACTACTTGTTACCATATTGGCCAATGCAGTATGTGATATTCCAATTAAATCGACTCTGTATGATATTTATTCTCCTGGCTTTTAATAACACCAGGAAATGGTACTGTTTTCCTTTTTATATTTTAGCCAAGATATGCCATACAATTACCCAGTGTATCTTGAATTTACAGTGGTTTAACAAATTTTGATTTCTCTCCAAGTCCAGTGACATTGGTGGATGTGCTCTATAGATATTTATGATTCAAAGTGTTTTTCTCCATTTGGCCTATTATTAAAAAATAACATAAACTTGGTAGAAGACAAACAATAGACATTCATTACACACAGCTCTGAAGGCTAAGTCCAAGATTAGGTGCCAACACATTCGGTGTCTGGCAAGGATCCCTTTATTGGTTCAGATGTGGATGGTACCTTCTCACTGTGTCCTCATGGTGCAAGGGGTGAGGAATCTCTCTGGGGTCTCTTTTATAAGGGCACTAATCCCATTCAAGAGGACTTCCCACTCATGAATTAATCACTTACAAAATTTCCACCACCTAATGCCATCCCCTTGGGGTTTAGGATTTCAACATGTGATGCAAACATTCATCTGTAGCATAAGGTAGAGGCCACTTCTATCTCGCAGTTCTGCTAAGTCATATTGCCACAGTAGCTCCAGCATCAATGAAAGAGAAGTTGTGGAGAACTACCATGGCTCATAACACTTCACCAGAAGTGACACACGCGATTTCCCTTCACTGCCCACTAGTCAGGACAATCACAAGCCTTGCAGAAACCTCCAGGAAGGATGGCCAGTCTTCCTAGGGCCCAAGAAGCATAGAGACAGTTGTGTGGTGAGCACGAGTAATCATTATTACTCCATATGTTAACTTTGGGATCATGGACACATCAGCAAGACCCTCCAGATTTCAGTTGCTTTATCCCCTTACAACAGGCATATTAAAATCGATTACATAAAAGTACTCTGGGCTCACAGAAGTTTCATAGCGCAGAATCTTCTTCATGGTAAATACTCAATAAATGTTACTTCTATTATTTTTAGATTGTCATTTATTTCCAATGCCATTTTCTCCTTTGGCATAAGTTTAAATGCATACTCCCTAATATTATTTACTTTTAATTTCATTTAGTTCTATGTTTGCATTTTTTTTCTTAAAGATTACCTAGGGGAAAAATTAAATAATATATAAAATATGATAAATCTCTTACAATATCTGTAGATACAAAGCATTTATTACCTAATCATGATTTGCACATTTGGTTACTGAATTAAGGGAGAAATTCAAATTATTCAAATTTAAAAATATATTGGCAGGGCATAATGGCTTCCACCTGTAATCCCAGCACTTTGGAAGGCTAAGGCAAGAGGATTGCTTGAGCTCAGAAGTTCAAGACCAGCCTAAGCAACATAGTGAGACTTCGTGTTTAATAAAAAGTAAAAATTAAAAAATATATATATATCCAGGCGTAGTGGTGCATACCCACAGTACCAGCCACTTGGGAGGTTGAAGTGGGAGGATTCCTTCAATCCAGAAGATTGAAGCTGCAGTGAGCCATTATCACAACCCTGTACCCCAGCATGGGCCACAGAGCAAGACTCTGTCATAATGATAATAAAACAAAGTTCAATCTAGAAGTAAAATAATTTTTTCTTCTTACTTTATTTCAGTAATAAAAATTCTGTAAATCTAAAATGCCCTGAAAGGCAAAATCATAAAATGTTTTCAGCCATGGTGTGGGCAATTTTGTGAGGTTGAATTAAATGAGAATTCACCATGTAAAATGAATATGTACGCAAATATTAGAATCAAAAGATGTTTCTGTAACTAGAAGGCAAGTTCCAGCTACTCCCAGGGAAATCTAAATCATGCATTCTTATTTTAGGGGATGTGTGACCTTTACATTTTTAATTTTTAGGAAATGTATTTTCATGATTTTCCTAGTAAAATACCATGTGTTTTAAAAATTTGTGTGTAATCAGTTTCAAACTAGTATTTGTATCCTGCTTGATTAATGTCTTTCATTTTAATCATAGTCCAACCCAAACTGGTTACATTTATTTACATGAATATGATAGAAAGACAAAAGCAGAGACAGTCATCTTAGGTCATGATTAAGACTGATTGACAAATGTTATGTTTCGTTAAGGTCCAGTACAAGCTGAGAAGAGTTTTAATCCTACATTTGAGTGCGGAAGCAGGTTGTGGAGTTCCCCTGACACTCTTCTTCATTTACAATTATTCTTATGCCTACTGTCCACTTTTACACACACACACACACAACCTCGGTACATACTCCTCTCTGTAAAATATATATATATTTCTTGGATGCAGTTCTTAGTATGGAGGCAGCTGCCATCCTGGCTCATGCATGGATATGTCCCCAAAGTGCCTGCCATTTTTACATGATTTCGGCCACCATTCTTTCATTCATAAATAGTTTGAGCCTAAGAAAGTATAAAGAATAAGCAAAGTCTAATCTGGAAATATCACTTATCAATTAGTGTATTCCATCTTTAGCAATTTCCTTTACAATAAGCTGCTATCTATCCATAGTTGTCCTACCTCAAATATAATAGTTTTTTCCATGTCCAAGCCTAAGAAAAATGTAATAAACTTCAGTAATTTTACATGTAGCTCTGGTCATCTAATGTGGGTTTCACAATGACTTCATCAAACATTTATATCATTTTGCATATAAATACTCCCTTTTGAAGCAATATTTTTCAACATATAATTCGAAATCAGAATTTTGTCCAACTCCATAAATGCAGATTTAATAGCAAGAACTTAATTTAGGTTAGTTAGTTAGTAAATTGAGCCCCAGTTGTCACGCAGTGCATATGGCTATGTGTACATGAGCTTCATTTACTTTTCAGCCCTACGTAATCACCTTGTTACTCTAAACTTTATCTCTGAAGCACTGAGCATAAGAGACAGTCATTAACCAGAATCAGCTTGTTTCTCAAGTTCTTATAAAATTAATTATCCCCATAATTTTCTTGTGACTGCTTCTAAAACTTAAGATATGTCTGTGTGTTTACTTCAAAATTACTATTGAATATGAAGTTATATGCAACCCAAGGAGTCTCTAATTTGTTTCTTTTTTAGGTAAGGCATTTTCAAATGAAATTATGTTCTCTACACTTTAATTTTATGTTGACAAAATCAGAAAACAATACGCAAATATACAACAGATGGGCAATAATTTGATATTATCCAATGAGACACTTCAGCAAACTATGTTTTTCAAATCAGTCTGTTGTAACATAAGTTTTGAGTCAAAATTACTCACTTAGATTTAATCAAGATGGTTATAGGCAGTGCATTTTCCTTCAGCAACTGTCAAGGTACTGTACTCGAATAAAGTGACAATGGAAACCTAGACTCTTCAAAGTCAGAAGTGTCAACTTTAGAATGGAATATAAACCATTATTCCTAGAATATGTGACAATTAGGGTAATATTTTTCTATGCAATTTTAGCACAATTTTAATACCATCTCATAGTGATACATTTATGGAGCATAAATTGAAATATGAAATATTTAAAGTCATATAATACAAAGGATGGATCAAAGTATAATTTTCAGAACATGTATATTTTGAGCTAAATATGCTTTATAATTTTTATAAAACATGTATATGTATGTGTATATCTATCTATATATATATATGGAGAGAGATGTGTGTGGGCGTATATATATATATGTATATATATATATATGGAGAGAGAGACAGGGAGGGAGAGAGAGAGAGAGAGAGAGAGAGAGAGAGAGAGAGAGAGAGACCAAATCTCTCCCTTGTCACCCAGGATGGAGTTTAATGGCATGATCTTGGGTCACTGTAAACACTGCCTCCCAGATTCAAGTGATTCTCCTCCCTCAGCCCCCTGAGTACCTGGGATTACTGGTGTCCACCACCAGACCCAGCTAGTTTTTGTATTTTTAGTAGAGATGAGGATGGTGTCCCAAAGTACTTGGATTACAGGTGTGGAAGCACCCTGCCCTGCCAAGATTGATATGTTATATATATCACTCTGAGTACAGAGATCTGCTTACCCTCCTTTTCAAGGTCTCATTAAATGTCAGGATTTCTAAAGTTCAATGAAGATGACAAAAAAAAAAAAACCAAAAAACTTAACTAACAATAACAGTCTAAAAATAAGGTCAGGTTTGGAGGCTCATGCTGTATTCCCAGCACTTCAGGATACCCAAGCAGGAGGATCACTTGAGTCCAGCAGTGAACTTGAAAGAACAGACTGGAGAACACTGGAAGATGCCATCTCTATGAAAAATAAAGAAAAATTGTAGGTAGTGGTTGTGGACACCTGGGGTTCTAGTTACTTGGGAAGCTGATGGGGGAATATCACTAGAGTAAGGGAGGTGGAGACGGCAATAAACTGTGATTATGCCACTGTAAACCAATCTGGGCAACAAGATTAGAACTTGTCTCAAAATAGAATAAGAGATATGTGTCAGGCAAACCTTGTTTGCAAGAAAAAAACATATTTACACTCCAGTTAAAGTAAAAATAATTTACTACAGAGAATTTGGTCAAGGCAAAGATTGTTAGAAAGTCTGAAATAGCAGCCTTTAGGTTGGCTTCAAGTAATGACTCCCCACACTATAATTAATCCAGCATAATAACTGTTGCCTGTTGACCCCAGGAACACAGTTCCTTGCTACAATGTAAGGATTAAGAGACCACCATCATAACTGTGGTCTTCAGAGCAAGAATATCTATGCTACGATTATCACCAACAAAATGAATTGCATGATTACCCAGCCTGTCTTTCCCCATTCAAGTCACTTTTGAATATAATTTGTAGAACCCAAATTGCAAGTGAACTTAGGAAATTTAGGCTTTAATTTGTTTTGTTTTCAACTCTGCCTCTGGAGTAGAGGGAGGCATAGTAAGAGTATTGGCATGCATGACCACTGAGGTAATTTTCCATGTCTGTCACAGGCTGCTGAAAGTGCTATTAAGAGTATTTCAGTAAAATGGATATTAACAAGGACAAGATTGACTGATCAACGACAGCAGGGCACAGCACAATACACCCAAGACAGAGTAATTCTTTCCTAAGGAGAAGCAGAAAACATAAACTGAAGAGTGCCCACATACAGTGGGAAACTTAATTGTAAATGTGTATGCTTTTGAATGCTCCACTGATCAGCGTATCCCCCCATCTATTTCCCTCTCCTCAAGTATTTCTATTTTCTGAGACTCAATATTTAAATTAAGCCAGTTAATAACTCCACAATAACCTCTAAATGTTTAAGTGAAAGGAATAATCACATGTCTCTCACTTTAAATCAAAAGCTAGAAATAACTAAGCCGAGTGAGGTGAGCATGTAGAATGCCGAGATAAGGTGAAAGCTAGGCTTGTTGTTGTTGTTGTTGTTTTGTCAATAGTCAAGTTGTGAATGCAAAGCAAAAGTTCTTGAAGTAAATTAAGTGTGCTGCTCCAGTGAACACATAAGTAATAAGGAAGCAAAACAGCCTTATTGTTGGTAGAGAGAAAGTTTGGTGGTCTAGACAGAAGTTTAAACTAGGCTTTCAGCATTCCCTTAGGTAAAAAGGTGACGAAGCTGCAAACAAAAAGTCTGAAGCTTATTAAAGTTAGTTCAGGAGGTTTAATCGAGGAAGCCGCCTCTATAACCTAAAAGTGCAAGGTGAGATGGCAATGCTGAAGTGGAAGCTGCAGCAAAGTTGTCCAGATGATCTAGCTAAGATAATTGATAAAGGTGGCTACACTAATCAACAGATATTCAAAGTAGATCAAACAGCTTTTCGATTACAAGAAGATGACATCTAGGACTTCCATTGCTGGAAGAGAGAAGTCAATGCCTGGCTTTGAAGCTCTCACTACGCTTTAGCAAAGAGACTGGTGGCTTTCTTCCCCTGCCCCAGAGATCTGTGGAACTTTAAACTTGAGAGAGATGCTTTAGGGAATCTGGCAGAAGAAACTTTTAAGAAACAAAGCATTTAAGAGGTGACAGAGAATAAAAGTTTGAAAAATTTGCAGCTGGACTACACAGTAGAAAAGAAAAACTCATTTTCTAAAATCTGCTGCAGATATTGCATAATTAACGAGGAGCCAAATGCTAGTCACCAAGACAACAAAAAATATATATATGTCCAGGGCATGTCAGAGACCTTCCAGGAAGCTCCTTCCATCACAGGCCCAGAGTTCCAGGAGGGAAAAATAGTTTCCCTTCTGGGCCAGGGCCAGAGCTCCCAGCTCTGTGCAGTCTCAAGACATGGTGTCCCAAATCCCAGCTGGTTCAGCTCCAGTCATGGTTAAAAGAGGCAAAAGGACAGCTCGGAGCATTACTTCAGAGGATGCAAGACCCAAAGCCTTGGCGGCTTCCACGTGAATTTGAGCCTGTGGATGCCCTGAAGTCAACAATTGAGGTATGAAAACCCACCTGTATTTCAGAGGCTATATGGAAATGCCTGGATGACCAGCAGAAGGTTTCTGCAGGGGTGGAGTCCTCATGGAGAACCTCTGCTACAGCAGTGCAGAAAGAAAATGGGGGGTTGGAACCCGCAAAGTGTCCCCACTGGGGAACTACTACTGGAGCTGTGAGAAGAGGGCCATTGTCCTCCAGACCCCAGAATGGTATACCCACTGACAGCTTGCAGCTTGTTCCATTGGATCTAGAAATAACTAACTTGCTTTTGATTTTACAAGCTCATAGTGGGAAAGGCCTTTCCTTGTTTCAGATGAGACTTCGAACTTAGAAATTTGGGTTAATGCTGGGATGAGCTAAGCATCTGGGATACTGTTGAGAAGGCATAATTGTATTTGAAATGCGAAATGGACATGAGATTTGGGAGGGACCAAGGGAGAAATTACATGGTTTGGCTGTGTCCCCACCCAAATAACATCTTGAATTAGAAATAAAGTTAACAAAACAAGCTTGAGACTTTTATACTGAAAATTACAAATAAATGTTGAAATAAATGAAAGAAGATCAAATTAAATGGAAACACACTCCAAGTTTTGAATCAGAAAACAGTATTTTTAAGGTGGCAATATTACCAAAATCAAATGATCCATGTGAAAACTCTGTATTTGTTACACGGTAAATTGATCCTAAAAATCATGTGGATATGCAAGTGTTATCAAATAAATTTTGTTCCCCAAAATTTATATTTTAAAGTCCAAGCCACTAGTATCTCAGAATTTGGCAGTATTTAAGGTTAGGGTCTTTAAAGAGGCATGAAGTTAAAATAAGGTCATGTCAGTGGATCTACCATTCTGGAGTCTGGAGGATGGTGGCCCGTTTCTCATAGCTCCACTAGGCAGTGCCCCAGTAGGACTCTGAGTGTGGGCTCTGACCCATTTCCCTCTGCACTCCCTAGCAGAAGCTCTCCATTGAGAACCCATCACTGTAGCAAACTTTTTCCTGGATATCCAGGCATTTCCATACATCCTCTGAAATCTAGGGGAAGGTTTCCAAATCCTAATTCTTAACCTCTGTACCCTCCCAGGCTCAACAGCACATAGAAAATGCCAAGGCTTGGGACTTGCACCCTCTGAAGCCACAGCCTGAGCTATACCTTGGCCCATTTTAGTCATGGCTGAGATGACTGGGACACGGGGCACCAAGTCCCTAGACTGCACATAGTATGGGGACTCTAGGCCTGGTCCAGGAAACTAGATTTTCCTCCTTAGCCTTTGAGCCTGTGATAGGAGGGGCTGCTGTGAAGACCTCTGAAATGCTCTAGAGACATTTTTCCCATTGTCTCAGAAATTAGCTTGTTACTTATGCAACTTTTTGCAGCTAGCTTGAATTTCTCCTCAGAAAATGGGATTTTTCTTTTCTATCTCATTGTCAGTCTGCAATTTTTTGGAACTTTTATGCTGTTTCCCTTATAAAACTGAATATGTTTACCAGTACCCAAGTCACCTCTTGAATGCGTTGCTGCTTAGAAACTTCTGCTAATTACCCTAAATCACCTCTCTCAAGTTCAAAGTTCTACCAATCTCTAGGGCAGGGGCAAAATGCTGTCAGTCTATTTGCTAAAGCAAGAGTCACCTTTGCTCCAGTTCCCAAAATGCTCCTCATCTCCATCTGAGACCACCTCATCGTGGATTTCATTGTCAATATTATCATCAGCATTTTGGTCAAAGCTACTCAACAGTCTCTGAGAAGTTCCAAACTTTCCACATTTTCTTGTCTTCTTCTGAGCCCTCCAAACTATTCCAACCACTCCCTGTTACCCAGTTTAAAAGTCTCTTCCACATTTCCTGGTATATTTTCGGCAACACCCCACTCTACTGGTACCAATTTGCTTTATTAGTCAATTTTCACACTGCTGATAAAGCCATACCTGACACTGGACAATTTATTTAAAAAAAAAAAAGAAGTTTAATGGACATATTGGGGCTTATTGTTCCACGTGGCTGCGGAAGCCTCACAATCATTGTGGAAGGCAAAGATAAGCAAGTCATGTTTTACATAAATGACAGCAGGAAAAATGAGAGCTTATGCAGAGAAACTCTCATTTTTAAAACCATTGGATTTCATGAGACTCATTCACTATTCAGGAAAACAATGCAGAAAAGACCCACCCACATAATTCAATCACCTCCCACTGGAAAGATTCCTCCCATGACCTGTGGTAATTGTGGAAGCTACAGTTGAAGATGAGATTCGGATGGGGGCACAGCCAAACCATATCAGCCATAAAAGATTATGAGAGACTGTATCTCTCCTCTTGTTCCCGCTCTCTCCATTTTTCCTTGATTTAGGCTTTCTGTCTCTCAGATTTCTTATACTGGGGAAAGCAATTTCTCACATAGTGAGATGTTCCATGGAGAGGCCCACAAGGCAAGGAACTGATAATTTCAGACAACAGCTTTGAGAGTGAACTTAGAAGAGGATTCTTGCCCAGTCAACCCCAGGGATGAATGCAGCCTTGGTTGATGCCCTCTTTACAGCTTTGAAAAGATCTTGAACAGGAGACATCCAGCTAAGTCACATTCAGTTTACTGATAATCAGGAACTGTGTGATTATAGGTATTTGTTTTCTTAACTTCACGAAATTTTATGATAATTTATTATGTGGTGATAGATAATTAATACTTTTAATGAAGATATTATAACAGACTAAGGATAATGACCTACAAATTTGTACATTTATATATCCATGGAGGGAAGAATGATGAGTTATTTTTTACTCCCGCAAATCAATAGGCATTTATGTCACAGATTCTGACATTTTAAATCTTTTAAATCTTTACTTACAAATGCTCTAATGATTTTCTCCCTTGTTGTAAATCTCTTTTGTTTATTCTTCTGAACAAATATTGCAAGTCTCCTTCTTCTCGCACATATGCAAAACATTTTTTAACAAATATAAGGTTTATAATATTTAATTTATCAGATTTGTTTTTGAAATATATATTTAATATTGTCGCCTTTTTCAAATATACACTTAAAATATCTTTAAAAATTCATATATACTTGACTTTGTATATTTATATTCCTCATGTTTTCAAATTGTACACTACAATCACTTTAAATATGTATATACATAAATATATATATTTGCCAATTCCTTTATATCTGTGTATTTGCCAGTAAAAGAGCCTTCTTATTCTTTGGATATCAAAATAACAAGGCAGTAGGTGATTGCTAGTTTTGTAGACTTTATTTATATATAAAATAAAGACAGCTATGGGTTAAAGATGTGGTATGTTTAGAATTTCGATTTCTTCATGTTTCAATCTTGGGAGATTGTGTATTTCCAAGAATTCATCATTACTTGTAGGTTTGTGTGCAAAGAGGTGTTTTTGTGCAAAGAGGTGTTCACAATAGTATTTGATGATTTTTCGGTATTTTTGTGAGGCCAGTTGTAGTGATACTTTTATCATTTCTGATTTTGCTTATGTTAATCTTCTCTCTTTTTTGTTTTCTTAACCTGGATTATGGTGTATCAGTCTTTTTCATTCTTTCAAAAAACCATTTTTTTGTTTTTCCTGAATGTTTGTATGGATTTTCACATCTCAATTTTGTTCAGGTCAGCTCTGATTTTGGTTTTTCCTTTTCTTCTGCTAGCTTTGGGGTTTGTTTGCTCTTGTATTTTTGTGTTCTGTTGGGTATGATGTTAGGTTGTTAATTTGAGACTTTTTAACTTTTTGGTATAGACATGCAGTGCTATAAACTTTTCTTGTATCACTGCTTTAGATGTGTAAGGAGGATTGTGATATGTTGTATCACAATTAGTTTTTGTTAGTTTCAAATCATGTAACTGTATGCTTTGGGAGATCTTCTTGATATTGATTGCTATTTTCATTTAAATGTGATTAAAGAATACCAAGAATATAATTGGTATAATTTTGAGGTTTTTGGAATTTTTGAGATGTGCTTTGATAATCTAACACTATCTGTGGGTGTTGAAATCTCCCACTATTATCACGTGGTTGTCTAAATCTGTCTGTAGATCTCTAAGAACTTGTTTTATGAATGTGGGTGCTCCAATGTTGGGTGTGTATATATTTAGGATAGTTAGGTCTTCTTGTTGAGTTGAAATGTTTATCATTATGTAATACCTTTCTTTTTCATTTTTGGTTGTTGTTGGTTTAAAGTCTGTTTATCTGATATTAGAATATCAACTCCTGCTGTATTTGGTCTTCAGTTTCTTCCTTATTTGTTTCTTTATCCCTTTACTTTGAGTCTATGAGTGTCATTGCATGTAAGACAGGTCTCTTGAAGACAGCATACAGTTGAGTATTGCTTTTATATTGAACTTGCCACTCTGTGTCTTTTAGGTGGAGGACACTTAACCCATTCACATTCAAGGTTAGTATTGCAATGTGAGGATTTGATCCTACTATGTTGTTATCCAGTTGTTATGTATACTTGATTTTTTTAAGTTTCTTTACAGTGTCAGTGGGCTGTGTCCTTAACTGTTTTTATGTTGTGGCAGCTAACGACCTGTCATTTCCATGTTTACCATTCCCTCAGGGACCTCTTCTGAGGCAGGTCTTGTGACAATGAATTCCCCTAGCATTTGCTTGTCTGAAAACATTTTATTTCTCCTTCACTTGTGAATCTTCATTTGGCTAGACATGAAATTCTTGGTTGGCATTTCTTTTCTTTCCTTTTTTTTTATTTTGAAATAGAATCTCACTTTATCACCTAGGCTGGAGTGCAGCAACACCTATCTTGGGTCACTGCAACTTGCATTTCCCAGGTTCAAGTGATTCTTGTGTTTCAGCCTCCTGAGTACCTGGTATTACAGATATGTGCCACCATGCCTGGCTAGTTTTTGTATTTTTAGTAGGTATGGGGTTTCACCATGTGGGTCAAGCAGATCTCCAACTCCTGGCCTCAAGTGATCTAGTCACCTTGGCCTCCAAAGTGCTGGGATTACCAGTGTAAGCCAATGCTCCTGGGCAGAATTTATTTTCTTTAAGGATGTTGAATATGTGTCCCCAGTCTTTCCTTCCCTGTAGGGTTTCTGCTAAAATGTCTACTGTTCACCTGATAAATTTCCCTTATTAGGTAATCTACTCCCTCTCTCTAACTGTCTTTAACATTTTTTTTTTCAGGTGGCCTTGAAAAATCTGATGACTATATATCTTGGGGATGGTAATCTCACATAGCATCATGCAAGGGTATTCTGAATTTCTTGAATTTTCATGTTAACCTTTCCAGAAACATTGGGAAATTTTTCATGAACAAATCCTCAAATATGTTTTCCAAGTCGCTTACTCGCTCTGCATCTTTTCCAGGACTGTCAATGTATCTTAGGCTTTGTGTCACTGAATAATTCCATATTTCTCAGCGGTCGTGTTTATTTTTTTTAATTCTATTTTTTCTTTATTTTTGTTTGTCTGTAATTATTGAAAGGTGTTGTCTTCAGGCTCTGAGATTCTTTAGTCAGGGTAGTCTATTCTGTTATTAATGGTTCTAATTGCATTTTTAAATTCTTATAGTAAGTTTTTTGATTCCAGAAGTTCATTTGTTTCTTTCTTGAAAGTGCTAAGTTGCATTTCAAATTTTAAATTATCTTATCGTTTTCATTGTTAGGGTTTCAACTTACTCAGTATCTCACGAGCCTCTCTGCCATCCAGATTCTGATTCTGTGTCTGTCATTTTAGCCAGCAATGAGTTCAAAAATTGAAATGGTAATAAAAAACCCTACAAACAAAAAAGCCCAAATTAGATTGATTCACTGCTGAGTTCTGCTAGATGTACAAAAAAGAGCTAGTACCCTTCCAACTGAAATCATTACAAAAAATTAAGGAGAAGGGACTCTCCCCAGATTCTGTCTACAAAAGGAACATTATTCTGATAACAAAACTTGGCAGAAACATAAAAAAAAAAAAAAAAAAAAAAACTTTAGGTAGGTCAATATCCCTGATTTACATAAATACAAAAATATTCAACAAAATACTGGCAAACCAATACAGCAACACATCAAAAAATTAATTACCTACAATGAAGTAGGCTTAATTCTTGGAATGCAAGGCAGGTTCAACACACAAATCAATAAATGTGATTCACCACATAAACCAAATTAAAAACAAAAACTGCATGGTCATCTTAAGAGATGCAGAAAATACTTTTGAAAAAAATTTAACATATACTCATGTTAAAAACCCTTGACAAATTAGTCACCAAGAGAACATATCTCAAAATAATAATAGTCATCTATGACACATACTGATATCATACTGAATGAGAAAAAGCTGGAAATATTCCATCTGACAACTGGAACAAGACAAGGATGCCCACTCTCACCACTGGTGTTCAACATAGTGCTAGCAGTCCCAGTCAGAGCAATGAAGCAAAGGAAAGACATAAATAGCATTCAAATAAAAAAAGGAGGTTTGCTGATGATATGATTCTATTCCTGGAAAACCCACTCTGCCAAAAGCCTCCTAGAAGTGATAAACAACTTCATTAAAGGCTTGGGATGCAAGATCAATGTATACAAATTAGTTTCATTTCCATAACAATGTCCTGGATGAGAGTCAAATTAAGAATGAAATCCCATTTAAAATAGCCACAAAAACAATACAAAATCTAGCAATGCATCTAAACACAGAGGTGAAAGATAGTTACAATGAGAATTACAGTGCACTGCTGCAATAGATGAGCAATGATACAAACAAATGGAAAAGCATTCTTTGCTTGTGAATAAGAAAAGTCAATATTATTAAAATGGCCATACCGCCCAAAGCAAGTTATTGCTTGTCATTTCTAGCAAACTGTTAATTTAAGTTTCAACTTATAAAAAATCTATTAGAACTAGGAAAAAGCTATTCTAAAATTTATATGGATCCAAAGGCATGCTTGAATAGCCAGAGCAATCCTGAGGAAAAAGAACAAAGCTAAAGTCATCACTGAAACTATGCCATAAGGTGACTGTAGCCAAAGCAGCATGATACTGAAACAGAAGCAGACACATAGATCCATAAAGTTGGATAGAAGACCCAGAAATCCATGTAGTTGTGTGGTTTTGAGTGATATTCTTAATCCTGAGTTCTAATTTGATTGCACTGTGGTCTGATAGACTGTTCGTTATGATTTCTGTTCTTTTGCATTTGCTGAGGAGTGATTTACTTCCAATTATATGGTCAATTACAGAGTAAGTGTGATGTGTTGCTAAGAAGAATGTATATTCTGTGAATTTGGGGTGGAGAGTTCAAAATAGCTATTCCATGTACCTTGGAACCTAAAGTACAATAAAATAAAAAGAAAGAAAATTATAAAAAAATATTTATACATTGTTGGTGGAAATGTAAATTAGTTCAGCACTGTGGAAAGCAGTATAGACTTTTCTCAAAGAACTTAAAACAGGACTACCATTTGACCCAGCAATTCCATTACTGAGTATGTACCCAATGAAAATAAATTATTCTACTATAAAGACACATGCACTCATATGCTCATCATAGTACTATTCACAATAGCAGAGACATAGAATCAATGGTGGACCGTTCAAGGAAAATGTAGTAACTATACACCATGAAACACTATACAATCATAAAGAAGAATGAAATCATGTTCTTTGCAGGAACATGGATTCAGCCAGAGGCCATTATCCTAAGAAGCACAAGAATAGCAGACCAAATACTACATGTTCTCACCTGTAAGCAGGAGTCAAACACTGAGTACACATAGTCACCAAGATAGGAACAATTCACACTGGAGACTACTTGACGAGAGAGGTGGGATCAGAGTGTGGGTTGAAACACTACCTGTCAGGAACTGTGTTCACTACCTGCATGTGATGGGATCATTTGTACACCAAATCCCAGTGACATGCAATTTACCCATGTGACAAACCTGCACAGGTATCTGTGAACCTAAAAAAAAAGTCAAAAATAGAAAAAAATGTGTGACATAGTCTATTGCCTTTGGTTATTTAATGCTTGTGTTTTTTCTTCCAAACTACATGTTGTTCTTTTTTGCTTTTTAGTTATTGGCAAAAATCATAAATAGTTAATCCTTGAGCAATATAGGTTTGAACTGTTCTAATCCACTTACAAGAGGAGTTTCTTCAGCCTCTGCCACCCTTGAAACAGCAAAAGCAACCTCTCCTCTTCTTGCTCCTCCTCAGCCTACTGGACATGAAGACAACGAGGATGAAGATCTTTAAGTTTATCCACTTCTACTTAATGAATTGTAAATATATTTTCTCTTCCTTATCATTTCCTAAGTAACATTCTATTTGCTCCAAGCTTTCTTTATTGTAAGAATACATTACCTAATACATTCAAGGTACAAAATATGCGTTAATTGACTATAGGAGTTACCAGTGGGGCTTCTGGTCATACACATGTATATATATATGTATAGAGAGATAGAAAGAGAGTAATGTGTGTGTATACATATTATATATGTATAATTATATATATAATAATATATATGTAAAATTTTATATATATATATAAAAATACTGTAAAATTCTCCCAAAAGGCAACTGTTCAGAGTATACATATGATATATCTATAATATATATATACATATTATGTATATATACTCTGAATACGAAAACATATTATATATATGTATTATATATGTAATATATATATAATATTATATATATTATATATATATTACATATATAATATGTATGCTCTGAACAGTTGCCTTTTGGGAGAATTTTACAGTATTTTTATATATATATATAATTTTACATATATATTATTATATATATAATTATACATATATAATATGTATGCTCTGAACAGTTGCCTTTTGGGAGAATTTTACAGTATTTTTAAATATATATATATAATTTTACATATATATAATTATACATATATAATATGTATATGTATATACATATATATGTATATGTATAATTATATATATATATAATTTTACATATATATGATTATATATATAATTATACATATATAATATGTATGCTCTGAACAGTTGCCTTTTGGGAGAATTTTACAGTATTTTTTAAGTTAGGGAAGTGATATTACAGTGGAACCATCAGTTGCATTGATGCTGCACTGTTTCAAGAAATTGGCTGCTTTTTTTCCCTTCCTCATCATGTAGGACAGAATGCTCATAGTTCATGTATTTATTAATTCCTTTATTTCGATGTTCACATATCCAAAGCATTCATTGACTTTTAGTGAATAACACTCTGTTAACTAAAAGCCAAGGAGTCATCTTTTCGAAGAGAATGCTCCCAGTACAGGAGATGGACAGGGCAACATTTAAGCTTGTTTTTGCTAAGCATCAATGAGGGTTGAGAATAAAGTCGTTTCTAACAAGTAAATGGTCTAGCCTTATACAGGATCTAAGTAAGCTGTGAAAGTTGGCTTTTCAATATAATCCAGAATTTGGCTTTGCCCTTCTATAAATGTCATTTCTTCATCAGATACAAATATGCAAAAAGTTTATGTTTAATTTGTATAAAAACAAGATTCTCCATTTATTTTTTATTTGCCATGGAGGATCATTGTTAACTTTCTTAATTAGTAAGTTGATTCTATTATTTAATTATGCTGGAAAAATAAAGCTATTTTATTGTTTTCATTTGTTTCAGTTGTATTAGCCTCAATTTACATTTAAACATTTAAATATCTTTTTAATGATTTCACACATGTCACATTCTATTTTCTATTTTCTGACTCCAACTATACTTTTTTTTAGATATTCATACATTCAAGTGATTTATGCTAATTATGCTTCTTGTTTCAGATTTTCCTTTTCACAGAGATATACGTCACTTTCTTAAGTTGTGATCAGTTCTTCAGCATTTAATTAGCCTCAGATCTTTCTGAGCCCCAAAATAAAAGTCTTATTCTGAAAATAACGTATTAGATTGAAACATGCTCTATCACTTTACACAAGTTTAATTAAAGTAGAGAATTCTAGATAAGCTTTTGTCAAAATAAATTTATAAATACATTGACATTTGGATCCAGAGAGAAATGTACTATTCCTTTGAATCCTCGATTCCTGGATTCTATAGTTCTTTGTTTTGTTTAGTTTTAAAATTAGCGTACTTACCTTTAAAACCAAGTTTGTTGTAATACATTGGTGTAATATTATACTAAAATGTTCATAAATCTCTAGGACATTTTAACTATGCAATTTTCATAATCATCATATTTTCCATTATACCTCTAACAATATCTTCTCTAGTTGATAAATATAAATGATCACTGGGATAATTTGGAATAAATAATCATAAAACTGTAACTTTATATTTTTGGGATACTAAAACAAATTTTATGCATATTTGCTTTAGTTAAAAATTATTTTGCTGGTTCAAAAATTATACAATACAATCTCTGATGCTTTGTATACAAGAGCATTGATTGACTGCTGTAGATCAGTTTAAGAATCAGTTTTACTCATTCGTCAAACACAAATTCCTAAATTACAACATGTCAACATTGTGGAAAGTATTCTAATTAAGTTTTGTTAGAAATTGCAATGTCAAATTGTATCTTTGTTAAGATTATATGATTAGACACAAGTTTTATCCTGAATTGTAGAAAACAAATAACAGGCAGTAAATAAAGTCAGACTGAACTTTTATTTTAATAGCAATTTATATAATGATAAATAGTTTTTAAGGGATGTGAATAATAAATCTAAGTTTTGTTGTCATCTGAAATTTTCAATGATGTGATTTGGAACATTTTGATTTGATAAATTAGCTTTTGATATATACAAGTAATGTAAGATCTACATATGTGTTGTTTCATTTTCATCTACATCTTTCAATTTATAGGAAATTAGTAACAAACAAAAGATAACTATGAGCATTTGTTTTTTACTGATTTCAATTTATGGGAAATTAGTAACAAACAAATGCTCATAATCTTTTCCCTAATTTCTGTCTTCACTGCTATATTACTCTGCAATCATCCTATCCTAGACTTGTATATCATTTATATTCTTGATAGTATCTATTCACATCTACTATTATATTTTTAAATAAATGAAAAGCTCCTAAGTGCCATAATATCTCCTTTTCCCCTAGGATTTTCCAGGGTTCATACATTTTCTTTAAGAACACATCCCCCAATTGTATTCATATGAATGGTGATAATTTTAAACTCTTACTTCAGAAAGAAGTCAAAATGTCTTAGAATGTAAATGAGACCCTTTACAATTAGCTTAATTTTACTTTACTAACATAAATTAATTCATGCCCATCCTAATTTTCTCATCACCTCTTTCTTGCTAATATTAATCTCTGTACTGTGTTTTGCAAAATTATGAATTCTAAGGTAGGCAAAAAGTTAAATTTCTAGGAAGAGCTTGGGTAGACTATGAAAGCCTTAAAGATGATAAACTAAAAGCAATCACTCCAGATGAATTTGGATCAGCAAAGGGATATACAAGGGAAGTCAATATGTTGCATAGGAATAAATTAAGAACCCAAACAGAAAAGAACAGTGCTGGTAGTCTGGGAATTTGGATATGGTACAAGGAACAATACAAGATATAGATCAGCAGATCTTCACTTTGTCTGTAAGTAATTACAAATAAACAGTAGCAGCAATACCATCAATTACAACAATGACAAGAAAAACTAAACAAATTTTTCAATGTATTGTGCTTTATAATTTGAAGTCTATAGGTAAAATGAAAGTAAAGTCAATTGTTTATTAATGTCATAAAAATTATTTTCATCCATCTACCCATTCATAAGGTAGCAATAATCTATGTGTGGCTTCCTTTCTATTCACAAAATAGATGATCGTTGCAACTACAGTTGTGTCTTTCATTGTCTACTTAACAGGCAAGTTTCCAAAGTTGTTGCCTTCAGCTACATGTGTTCAATTTAGGTCATGTACCTGCTCTTAAATAAGTAAGAGTCACCATTAAAATATCATGCATTATAATTGGCTTAGAACAAACAATACAATTCTGCAGATAAAAATAGAGATCCTGAGTCATATATGATATGGGATTAGTCAATAGAAAAATTATGGTTTCCTTTAAGAAAAAAAAAGAAATAATTATTCCAATACAGTAAATATATGCCCAATATAAATAATAAATACATGAAATGAACAAGTAATACATGGCTAACAAATAATATAAATAATTCTTTTAAATTTATAAGAAGAAAATTAGTAGAAAAGAATGTTCAGAAGGTTCGGGGCAAACTATATGGATCACATTATATTTTGGGAGATTTCCTGTATTGTTTGTAAACAAATGGTGCAATAAAACTGAAATGTGATCACCTTTGGCATAAAATCAACTCGGGCCAGTTTATTACTTGCCATTTACGATCTGTACAGCTTCTATGAGTAAGTTATTCTTTAAATTTCAGTTTTCTTCAGCATAAAACCTTAATTTTCTTTAAATAGTATAGCTGTGAAGGTGAAATAAAAAGATTTATAAAATACATGAAACTCAGAATTATCCTTGTCCTTAGCAAGCATTATCAGAGAATGCCCTTCTCTTCTCTAATTTATTGGCAAATTTCAAGACACAGGCAAAAATCACTTATTTGTTTATTGTTTCTAGTAAATAGTTTGAAAAAAAGCCACTCTTTCACATTTTTCTGTATCCACGGCCCTTTGTGACACATCCTTGCAGCTCTTCCAAACAAAAGATAGAGTCAATTTTCCCACCCTTGACTCTGAGCAGGGCCTGCAATTTGCTTTGACTAATAGGATGTTGTAAGCATGATTTAATGCAAGTCTATGTCAAGATTTCAAGTCCTTTCACATTTCTCTTAGCCCCCTGTGCCTACATGCAAACAAGTTTGGGCCCGACATGCAGAAGGATGTTGATTGTATGGATTGGAATTGAGTCAGCTCAGTTTCTCAGCTGTAGTCCCAGACATGTGCTAAGCCAATGAGAATCACCATATCCAACTACAGACACATGAGCAAGGCCAGCTGGTAGTTGTTCTGCAATTGTGAGCACTAACTAAATGCCTGTTGTTTTAAATCACTAAATTCTGGTGATGAGTTTCCCAGCAATAACTAACTAGTCCACAAGTACTAAATCCTAAGGCAGATTTAATCTAGGCTGGTCTACCAGCAACACATTGCACTCCTTCATTTGCCATTTTCCACATTAATTTAACTTGATATTGTCTTCTTTCTCAGTGGATCATATATGCAATAAAGACAGGGGCCCTTTCTTGCTCATCTTTATAACCTTATAACTAGGTTAAATGCCTGAGACATAATAGATACTTGATAAATGCTATTCACTGGTTAATTCATCAAAGTTCTCTGGCTATTTGTAAAATGTTGGCACAATTTAAGCATCCTCTTGTTTCCTGAGCTCATCCAGATAATCCAGTGATGACTTGCTTTATGTTTTCTCATTGCTGCAGAGGCTTGAAACATCCTGAGAGATTCAATGACATTTGCTATTCAAACATTTTTGTTCCAATTAATAGTGGTGCTTCTCAAGGGGGAATGCAGCACAAATGACTGGTCTCAGAGACATTCCCTCGTAGGGATAACTGAAGAGGAAAATCAAAGTATACCATAGTTTTAACGAAAACAGTCTGCATAACTCTCAGTAGAAGTGGAAAACTGGGAATTATATTGTGAAATAGAGCATGTCAGATAGAACGTGACCATTGCTCTCAGCTACTATCCTTGGAATAAATCAACAGCACAATCAATGAATTGACCTAGTTATCTTTTAACAAACCTGTAAGGATTCCATTATTTTACAGTGTTATTCTTTTAAAAATCAAAATGTATGCATTCTTCCTTTATGTGTCCTACCTGTTAGCCATAAAGGAACAATGATTTACGTAGGTTGATGCAAAAGTAATTGAGATTTTTATCATTACATTTAATGGCAAAAAATGCAATTACTTTTGCACCAATGTAATACATTAAACTCATTACCATCCTATAAAAATTTATCTCATTCACACAGACAGGTTATCATAACATATTTGTGAAGCAAAGCACTTTAATAGTAGAAAATGTCACTTTTGTTTTAATGATGTCAACCATCTAAGAAGGCAGTTTAAGGAAGTATTGCCAGTTTATTTAATATTAGAGTCAGTAGAATCACAAATAATTGGTGTTTTGAATTTTACAAAGTATTAAAGAATCAAAAGTAGAAAAAACCTCTTACTTCAAAAGTGTCCTTTTCAGAGAAAAATAAATTTGATTTTATTTAAAGAAAGAAAGAAATCTTTATATTACCTCCTTTCTTTTTTCTTCTATCATTGGGCATCTGGTTGCTTATTTAACTCAGAGTTTTAGTTCAGCATATCAAGGCGAGTCACGGAAACCACTATCCATAATTTCTAATGGTAGCAACTATATGTGCAGTAAGAAAGACATTACCCATGACTTTAAAAAAAAAGCTTTAACGTGAGGATCATGAAGAGTATACAGCTCATGGTTTCACAAGTGAGTAAAGTCTAAAGGGGTTTGCAGCCTGAAATGAATCTGGAATTCCGGGAACTACATGAGATTTTACCAACTAATTGTTAGATATTTGTATTAGAGAAAATCATTCTTCAACTTCATAGCATAACATCACTCATTCATCAATTAAACTCATCAAATTTTTCACCCACCAATACTTTCATTTATGAAGTGTCTGCTATCTTCCAAGTGTCATGCTACGTTCTGGCTATCTGACAGTAACAAAACCATTGTGCCTGGCCCACTTTCGTGGGAGACACAGATTTTTAGCAAATATACACACAATTATAAATTTTGAAATTGTAGTAAATGTTACTGAGAAAAAAACAAAACAAAAAGCAAACAACTTAGATTTCCTGTAAGGAAACAAACAGGAAAAGGAGGGAATGGAAAGGTATTTGAACAGAATTGAATGGCAAGCATACCAAGGCAATTAAAGGAAAAAGTGTGAGAAGGGTGAAGTCATGGAGCCTTGAAGAGCTGTTGGATGTTGATAGTGTATCCAAGACTGCCAAGAGGTAAATCTGGGAATAGTGGGAGAAACCAGGTCTTACTGAATCTCGAAGACCAAAGTCAGATCAGTTTTATCCTAAGAGCATTAAAAATCATGTAGACAGATTGTAAGCTGAGGAATGACATGTTTTAAGAAGATTACCATAGATGCTATGCAGAGACATTGGAAGAATGGAAATGAGGAAACAAGGTTGCAAAGTTATTGTTAATACTATAAGCAAAAGAGTTTGTTGACTCAAGCTACTGTGGAACCATGAAGATGAACTATACACAGTGTTAAATTATTTTGGGGTAGAATGACACAAAGTGAGTGACTGCATATGGAAGTTGAGAAAACATATTTATACCAAGCACGATGTACAAGTTTCTACATTGTATATAAAGGATATCTTGACCTGGTGTGGTGGCTCATGCCTGTAATCCTAGCACTTTAGGAGGCTGAGGCAGGTGAATCTCCTGAGGTCAGGGGTTCGAGACCAGCCTGGCCAACATGGCAAAATCCTGTCTCTACTAAAAATAATAATAGAAGTTAGCTGGGCATGGTGGTGCATTCCTATAATCCCAGCTACTCAGGAGGCTGAGGCAGAAAAATTGCTTGAACCCAAAAGGTGGAGGTTGCAGTGAGCTGAGAATCCAGCCTGGGTGACAGAGACTCCCTCTCAAAAAAAAAAAAAAAAACCAGAAAAAAAAATATATATAATATATGTGTGTGTGTGTGTGTGTGTGTGTGTGTGTGTATGTATGTATATATATATATATATATATATATTTGTATATATATAAAATTTACTTTGAATACTTCCTGAATTCCTAGGAAATTTGTTATGGATGGATGTAGCAATAATTCAAGTCAGGATACATGCTACAACACGGATGAACAATAAAGACAGCATGCTAAGTGAAATAAGTCAGTCACAAAATAACAGTTGGAGGATTCCACTTATATAAGGTATCTAGAGTCAGTAGGATGGTGACAGTCAGCGGCTGTGGCAGCAGGGAATTAGTAGTTAATATGTACTGGGTACAGTGTTTCAGTTGGGGAACATGAAAAAAGTTCTGGAGATGGATAGTTGTGATAATTGCACAAAAATGTAAATGTACCTATACCACTGAACTTTACATTTAAAAATCATTTCAGTGATAAATTTTGTGTCATAGATATTTTAACACAATAAAAAAATGGAGAAAAATGTTGAACTCAGAGCAGACTATGAAATTTACCTGGGTGAATTCATAAAAACTAGCATACATATTTAAGAATATAGTCTATATCAATTTAATGTATAACTTTAGTGTGTGTAAATGAAAATATAATGTAAGAAATTTTGCGCTCGCTATGGCTGCATTTTGAATTTTATCTGGAAATGCTTTGAGAATGTTTTGCATGCTCTGTGTGTCAGGTTTTAGGCATTTTTTTGTCCTTGTTAAGATCTGGTACTCCACTTTCCCTCATTTTAAATAACTTTCACTTGACTTTCATTTCCATACCAATAAGTTCATTCTAGCAATAAACTTTTATTGTCACTCTTTCCAAGTTTTTATTTTCACCTTTTTATGAATACTATCAGGAGACAAGAAAGAGCTTTACCCTTATATACCAATGTGCCACTCAAGTTTATTTTCTAAAGTTAATAAAAAGTTTTGGAGAATTTATTTTCCCTTATGATTATCCAAATGTGTCAATTCTTGTAACATATAGGTGTTCTAAAAATTCAGTAACACAGAAGACCACACTAAAGCCACTGTAATATTTTAATTATTGGACTGAGTGGATTTTAGTCTTTTTAAATGAAAAAAGGATTCCACCCGTCTACCCCCTACCCTGGATCAATATCTTGCACATAACAGACACAGAAAAATATTTTTGTGATGCGGTAGGTATGTGCCATCTGTCCATCAGGGGTAGTAGAGGTGTCTGGTGTTAGGAACAGCAGTAAAGTTTAAGTTTCCAACTCAGAAGTAGCATCTCTGTGGGGGTCATGGTAATTATAGAATAGTCAAGGTCCTTGAATTTTGTGCTCGGCAGTAGCAAAGACAACTTCAACAGTGTTACTATTAAAACAGTGCTTTTTTCTTTTTGGCATTCTTTCACATTTTTTCCCCTAGAATCAGAGCCTTAATTCTGTGTTCCTAAGTCTCATAGTAATTCTGTGCACTATCTAATGCACTTTTAATTAAGTATGTCTTGGTTTCAACCAGTAAAAATTGATTCTGTTCTTTAGAACAAATAACCTGACTGATAAAATTGATAAAAACCTTCATTCATTCATTCATCCAGTAGTTTATCGATTGTAAATGGCATTTATTACTCTATCATTCATCCAGTCACTTAGACAAACATTTATTTAGTGTCTACTTTTTCCCAAGGTCTGACTTGGGTATAGAGTAAGAAAAGATCAAAATATATAAGTCTGCTCCAAAAATATTTAAAGCTACTCAAGGGTTCTGCTATGTAAATGGACAATCACAGTAATAGTGTGGTGAGCATTACAAGTAAATACTCAGAGGGCAATATGTAAAAATACAAGAGGGACAACTTTGCCAGGCTTGAATGATCTAAGAAGACTTCTCAGAAACAACATTGTTTCCCAAAATATGACTTATAGATCATTTGCATTAAAGTCACCTGCTGGGCTTTAAACAAGTCAAATTGATTACTTTATTTATATCTACTGAACCAAAATATTTGACCTTTTACCCCGGAATCCATATGTGAAACAAACATTCTAGAAATATAAGTAAATTGGGAAAGTGAAGGAAGAGGATCTGAAAGATGCTTTTTCAAAGTCCTAGACATAAGAGAGAACAGTTGAATTTTTAGTATCCCAAGAACAAAGGAGCAAGAGGGACAAATGCAGTAGTTTCAAGCATGTCTGGTTTAGTGTATTTTGACATGTACGTGAAGTGTCAAAATTTGGAGTCTGAGAAATGTGGATTTGCATCTTCCACTAGGTACACTGACAGAGGCTTCAGTTTTGCTTGCTACAGCTTTTCCATCTTGACAAAAAGAAGATGGACAGCAATTCACAGGGAGATGGTGAGGATTAAATTTACTTAATTGTATAAAGACACTCACTTTCAATAAAGGTTAGTTTCATCATTTTCATATATATTTTTGCCAAAAAGCGTTGTTTGTTTGCTTGGTTAAATATCAGGCCAAAGGAGTGTTTATGGTAACTCACTTTATGCAGTGTACAGAGAGCAGCTGTGCAGATGGAAACGTAATAAATGGCTTTTAACAATAGTCATGATAGTGATTTCGACCTTCTTAAGTCCTGTTTAATATTATTGAGTTTGCCTTACATTCTGCTAGAGAAACATAGCCCTTTCAAAAGCATATGGGAACATATTTGTTGATTATCTGAATATTGGCGCTGATTCTGCTTGCAAAAATAGCAAATGAAAGATAGATATATTTGGCCAAATGTCAAACAAAATATTTTGAAATGTATTGGGGATATCTTAACAGATGCTGCCCAATGTTTAATATTGTTTTTGGTGAAGTTTAGTTTAATATTGTATTTAGTGAAAATAATATTGAAATAATACTTTCATTCAGAGCTAAACTACATCTTTATAAGAATGTAAAAACTGTATCCCCCACCTCTGAGTATGACTCTTTTGTTACTGATCTGAGTAAAAGAGGGAGGACTAGAACAATTATGCTTGAAATCACTCTTCAATGAGTGTTTCTAATTTTTGGTATTTCACGCTGCTTTTGTTTTCTTGATTTCCCATGAAATCAGATATTATTTCCTAATTATGGCAGCACAATAACAGCTGAGCTACAGCAAGCTTGTCTTGTTACAGGGTTTTGTAAACAAGGTATTGATGATTTCAGCAGATGTCCCTGATTTGATATCTTTTACTTCTTTCTAAGCAGGGGATGATCAAACTATAGACACAAATCTGCTATACCAGGAATAATGTGCTAATCCCATGGTCAGCAACTCAAAAATTTTTAGCTATTACTCCTGAAAACCTTATCTGCTCAGCAACCACACTAGCCATCTGTTTTCCTAAAATGGTTTTCATTTCTTTGAACGTTTGTTACTTAATACTAATATACTTCAATGTTTTATGGTATTTACTGCTCTATATAGCAACTGTACTTGCTCACTAACATTTGTTATCTGTTTTACATCATGAACATATATGTCTTCTTATTGTCTGCTTTTTTTTGTAGTGGCAGTGGAAAATTGCTGCTTTTATTATCCATGATCCACAGACTATATATTCTTCACCATGTTGCGCAAAGCCTCCTACAATTTGATGTTAACAGGCCTTTTTACAGGTTGAGTATACCTTCTATAGAAATGTTAGGGGGTCCAGAAACGTTTCATATTTCATATGTTTTTAAATATTAGAATATTTTCAAATACATAATGAGATATTTTGGGGATGGGAGCCAAGTCTAAACAGGAAATTCATTTTCATTTCATATTCACTTTATAACATAACCTAAGGGTAATTTTGTATAACGTGCTTTTTTTGAGACAGAGTCTCACTCTCTTCCCCAGGCAGGAGTGCAGTGGCACAATCTTGGCTCAGTGCAACTTCTTCCTCCCAGGTTCAACTGATTCTCCTGGCTCAGCCTCTAGAGTAGCTGGTATTAGAGGCACACACCAACATGCCCAGTGAAGTTTTTTCTATTTTCAGTAGAGATGGGGTTTTATGTTGGCGAGGATGGTCTCAAACTCCTTGCCTCAAGAGATCCGCCCACCTTGGCCTCCCAAAATTCTGGAATTACAGGTGTGGCCATTATGCCCAGTCTCATACAATATTTTTAATACTTTTTGACACGAAACAAAGTTTTGACTGCATTTTGGCTGTGACCCATCAGATGAAGACAGGTATAGAGTTTCCCTTCATGATGGTGCCAAAAAGCTTTCAGATTCTGGAAGATTTTGGATTTCAAATTTCTGAATTAGGAATGCTTCACCTGTAACATCTTGTATCCCTTACAAATCTCTCATTCCATCTGAAGTAGGTTCCTTCTAAGGATGCCTGTAATTTTTCCATCTTTATGCCTTTGCTTACTCTGTTTCTCCCTTATGCACTTTTTTCTCATGTTCTATAAGTTGCAACTTTAAAACAATCATAAATGTCATTTTCTGTCCATGAACATTTAGAAGAGTTCTCTCTTGCTGTAACAAAGAAGCAGTAGTGGACAATACTGTCTATGTCTTCCTATGTGTATATGGAAGTTTCATTGGGAATACACTCACACATATCTTATATGGAATTATACTATGTAAATCCTCACTTTTACAAATTCTGCAGAATTTGGTCTTATGCAGTTGAACAAATTTGTATTTCTACCCAGAAGTCATGATAGTTCCCATGGCTCAATATTCAATGTTCAGTAATGCTAGATTGTAATTTTTGCTCAGTTTTTAAACATCTAAATTTCTAAAACAGTTCAAAAAAAGTAGTACCATGTATGAGAGTTTATTTTATGTGACAATTTGGTTGCCACAAGGGATGTCCAAATAACTGATTAAATATTATTTTGGGTGTGTCCGTGAAGTTGTTTCCAGGAGAGATTAGTATTTGAGTTGGTAAACTGAGTAAAACAAGTCATCTTCAACAATGTAGGTGGGCATTATCTGATCCTAGAAGGCCTGGATGGAACAACAAAGCAGAGGGAGGTTGAATTTGCTCTTTGCTTGACTCCTTGAGCTGCATTAATCTTCTCCTATTCTTGGTACTCCTGGTTCTCAGGTCTTCAGACTTGGACTAGAATCTGTGCCATTAGCACTTCAGCTCCCAGGCCTTCAGATAATGGGACACTTCAGCCTACTTAATCACTTGAGGCAATACCTTACAATAAATATCTTCATATATATTTTACCTGGTTCTGTTTTTCTCTGCATAAACCTGATTAACACCCTCATGACCTCATTGTGGTTTAATTGTGATTCCCTGAATACCAGTGACATCTTCTAAATACAGAAGAATGGATAAATTGTATTTACACAATAGAATAAAACAATGTAATTAAGACAAAGAAACTACACCTATGTTATCAGCATGAGCGAATCTTAAATAATATACTTCTTATGAAATAACATGTGTGGAATATTTATTATCTCCTACTACGGATATAGTAAGATATTTAGACAAAAATCTAATGGTAAACTAATTAAGCTTATGTTGGCTTATTGATGCATTTATAAATAGTGCCAGGGCTCATCAACTCATATCCCAAAATATGGCACTTAAAGGATGAACTAAAGAAGCAGCCTCATGATCTCTCTGACCTTTCCTTCATCTTATCTTTCAATGTTCTGTCTCTCCCAAAGCACAGATGAAGTTGTTCTCTGAAGTCTCATTATCTGTCTAAAATCTGGACACGCCAAAGAAGAAAACAATTACTTCTGGTCCCTTCCTTGGATATTCATTCACAGGAAGAAAGAATAAAGTCTGTCAACACAGCTGGACAAACTTTTGTCATTGTATATCCTCCAAGCCTACAGAATTCCCCTAAAAATCATTTGCTACTCCCCCTAAAATTATTGACACTTCCCAAATCCCTTTCCTCTAAGAAGAAGATCACATAAGCACCTGTGCCCCATTGGTTTGGGGTTAATCACTCTATGATTTTTCTACCATGAATATTAATGGACATTTGCATGCCATTTCACCTATTTATACACATTTTGTCAATTTCAATGAGCTTTCAAAGGTTTCCCTTCACTTTTACAATCACAAAGGTGATTAATTCTGGGAACAGTGGATAGAGACTGTCACTGAGTAGGGATACACAAGACTTTATTTGATTCTGGAATAGTTTATATTACAGATGGATTCAGAAGTGTTTTATTTTGCTTAACAGTTTTCTAGCTCAGAAATATTTAATGATTAAAAACACAAAATGAATTAAATATAGATAATTCTATTTTACTCTCTAGTCTTTATTTGTTTTCTTACATGAAATTAAAAAGAAAAGTGAACGGTGCCTAACTCCATTTCACTGTTACATTCCTAGTCTAAACTACTACAGTCATTTGTCATTATTACTGCAATTGATGCTAAATGGTCTGCCTCTTTCTATCCCGCCCTTGAATTTTGAAAATTACCATCACTTCTTCAAATATTTAAGCAATATCTTATCACTTTTCTGCTCTAAAATGTACAGTCAACTCCTATTTCCATCAGAACAACAAATAAACTTCATACAATGGGCATAAGACCTCCGGTTAATAATCTGTCTTTATCTTCTACTAATCCACTGATCACAAATGCAGGAGAATATCTTAGAACTCTAGTCCTAGATATCCATTTTGCTTGAAATACTTTTTCCAAAGACATGTATTTAGCTAATTCTCTCATCTCCTTCAGAATTTTTCTCATATCTGAGAAATATCTAGATAATTTAGTGCTATCACTGGTACTCCAATGCCACCATCATGCGGCTGACCTTCCCTCATTACACTTTACTTTTTCCATTTTCAGTAGCTTTTCCATTCAAACGTGCCACATAATGTAATTATTTGTTAGGTGTACTGCAAATCATGTGTCTCTTCTACTAGGACATATGCTCCCTAAGGCAAGGAATCCTTATTTGGTTCAGCAATGATATCAAGTAGCTGGACTATGTGACACTCAATAAATATTTCTGGAATGAATACATAACTGAGAAAAGAGAAAGTTTTTATATTTTACCTCATTTTCATTCTGGGAAATTTCTCGTGGAGGAGAAAAGTGGGCAGAGTAGATGGCATTAAATACAGTCATGCATCAATTAATGACAGGGTACATTTTGATAAACACATTGTTAGACAATTTCATCATTGTGCAAAGATCATAGTGTCCTTACTTAAGCTTAGACAGTAGAGTCTACCACATACCTAGGATATATGGTTTATCCTATTGCTTGGAGTTGACAAACATTTACATTATAGCATGTGATTATACTGAATATTGCAGGCAATTGTAGCAGCGGTAAGTGCTTGTGAATTGAAACAGCTAAACATAGTGAAAATACAGCTAAAAAGATAGTATAAACATTTTCAACTGGTATACTTGCATAGAGCATTTATCATAACTGGAGCTTTCAGAGCTGGAAATTGCTCTGGTAAGTCATTGAGTGAATGGTGAGTGGATGTGGAGGTCTAGGACATTACCATACACTACTGTAAACCTTATAAACACTGCACACTTAGGCTACACTAAATTTCAAAAGAATAAAGCAATTGCACTATGATGTCATGACAGCTACATTGTCACTGGATGGTATAATTTCTTCAGGTTCATTATAATCTCAGGGGGCCACATAGTACATATGGTCTGGGGTAGAGGGTAAGGTCCTTAGGTGTCCTATGACTATATTCTCTCTCTCTCTCTGTGAATATGTGTACTTCCATGGCTTCATATAGCTAAATTTGCCCAAAGTCATGTGTGCATAATCGTGCAAATCCACTGAGGATTTTCTAGGCACTATACTAAAGATCTAAGTTATAAGGATTCTGAAATTGCATAAAGTAGCTCCCTGCTCTAGGGAAGCACATAGTTATCTTATTCTTACTTCTTATTTACATGTCTTTGTCCAAAGTAGGCCATATGATGCTGCCTAATTTCAAGATAAAAAAGTACACTCCCACCACATTTCAGAAAGACAACCAGAAACATTTGTAACAGCAATAATGACAATCTAATTGGTCAAATATAATTCCAAGCATTCTTTCTTTCTTCATACTCTTCTTGAACATCTCTTCAATAAACAGCATAGAAAGGAAAAAGATTAAGTTACAAGTGTCTCATATTATCTCATTTCGAACATTTAATATACTTGTTCACCATTCAGAACTTAACCCCTATTTTTAACATCAATGCCCATCAAAAACATCAAAGCACTGAGTACTATGGTAATTACTTTTTGACATGATTATACGTAGGAGAACATCTGTCTCAGTGGTTTCCATTTCTGACATCCTTTTGGGATTATATAGAGCACTTATTAAACAAAGACCTTACCTATCACTTTAGAAGACTAAGATTGAGTAGATCTAAGGTGATTATCATAAACATATTAAAAAAGCATCCCATCCAACAGGGTTCTGATATAGCTATGTGGGAACTATGGCTTGTATGAAAAAAGGCATTTGTAAAATGCTTCTGTGGTGAATGACAGCAACTGTTCACAGGACACATTCAGCCCTTTGAGACAACAGCCTGTCTTGAGTTCAAGCTGCTGCCTGTGAATTCACTGACAAAGTTTGGATGTTTGTCTCTTCCAAATCTCATGTTGAAATGTAATCAGCCATATTGGAGGAGGAGCCTAGTCGGAGGTATTGGATTATGGTGGTGGATCCCAAATGAATGGCTTAGCACTGTCCACTTGGTAATGAGTGAGTCTTAGCTCAGTTAGTTCCTGCAAGATCTGGTTCTTTAAGAGTTTGGGACATCCCACCTCCCACCCGCTTGCTCCTGTTCTCACGATGTCATGTGCTGGCTCCCTGCAGCCTTTTGCCGTGATCCTAAGCTTCCTGAGGTGCCACCACAAGCATATGCCAGCACCATGCTTCCTGTAAGCATGAACCATAAGCCAAATAAACCTATTTTTAAATAAGTTTCCCAACCTCAGGTATTTATTTATAACACAAGAATGGACTAACACATTTGCTCTGTTTCTGCAGCAGGCCTCTAAATCTCAGTTGCTTAACACCCACCTTCGATAGATTCTATTGCCCAATTCTCAGTATTCTTTTAGGCTCATTACTTCCAGCTGCTGTTTGTGCTATTAAAGAAAGTAAGTTTTCATATTGATTTAGCTTCAAGTATGCCTGCTCAAGATTATGGATAAGTAGAAAATAAAAAATTGACATGATAAAAATTAAAACATAAGACATTTTATTTTTATTATACTTTAAGTTCTGGGGTACGATTGTGCAGGATTGTCACATATGTATATACATGTGCCATGGTGGTTTGCTCCATCTGTGCCCCTGTCATCTACGTTAGGTATTTCTCCTAATGTTATCCCTCCCCAATCCTGCCACCGCCTGCTATCCATTCCCTAGCTGCCCCACTGACACAAAGTTGTTTGAAAAAATCCAAGTCATTTTTTTTCTGCTCTTGATTGCTGATCTATACCCTAAAGAAATACTGTGAAATAATGTGGAACCTCTTCAAAATTTTACCCTAAATTTTTATTCACAGTGAAGAGATTCACAAGCCTCCAATACCACATCCCACTTTCTACAGTAAAACTGGAATGAATCATACATGCTTAACAATAGGTATCTCTTCTTTCGTCACTGCTCCTTTAATAAGATATATTTTAGTTTGCATCTGTCTCACATTAGCAACCCATGTCACATCCTAACCCAGTCATACAAGATAGTAGTAAAATTTCTAGAGTGCCAAATTCCAGCACAGTATTTAGTGTTTTACATCCTAGAAACCATGAAAGTACTACAGTGAATATGAATGAGTCTTTTTGAAAATTAAAATACAAAAAAAGGAAAAAGATATTTGCAAAAGTAATAAATTCCTGTAGTTACATTTTAGATGCGATTTCCTCACTATTTCTCACTTTTAGCTTCTGTAGAATAAGCAAAACATAAGTAAAACCAAATTTCCAGATCACTGAGTTTTTTTTTTTTCTGAAGGATTGGATGTGGGCTGTGACCTTAAACACATTCCCTGAGTTCCACTGCCTTTGTTTCCACATTTCACCAGCAATCACATTCTGTTCCAGAAGCTAAGTAGATTCAGACTTGGGAGAGAAACCTGAGTAAAGGAAAAGAAAGTTACTAAAGACAGATGAGTCAGAGCCGATTCATAGATCCATTGGTCAATTACAGTTCGAATCAGATGGTAGACTCCTTAATTTTGTATACAGTATTGGACTGTGATTAAGATGGACATTCTGATTTTTAGAAATTTATATTTAATTGGTGTTTCTAACAGAAAGTGACTCAAACATGCACATGTAATGTACATGTGCAATAACGTTAGAAAACCTAAAAAGAGTATTCATAATAAAGTTTTAATATCACATTTGACATTTATTAAAATTTTTTTGACAGAGATGTTATGGTTTGAAATGGAAAAGAAAATGAGAGATAGATTATGATAAAAAGGATTATTCCTTGATTTTCCTCTGAAGAGATGATGAAAACAAAGACTGAATGGTCACGGCCCACAGTAACTAACTGCACAGCAGAAATCATCATTTATACTTGCTCCCAAGGCTGTTCTGTAGGTTAAACCCATTTTTAAAAAAAATATTTTCTTTAACAAATTGTTCTTAATCATTTTGCCACAATTGTGGAATGTCCAGTTTTTCTGTTTAAGTGGAAAAACCATGAGCACGATTACACCATGAGCACTATTACCTAATTACATTTTATAAAACTTATCACCTTTTGTTTTTGAGATGGAGCTTCGCTCTTGTTACCCAGGCTGGAGTGCAATGGCGCGATCTCGGCTCACCGCAACCTCCACCTCCTGGGTTCAGGCAATTCTCCTGCCTCAGCCTCCTGAGTAGCCAGGATTACAGGCACGCACCACCATGCCCAGCTAATTTTTGTATTTTTAGTAGAGACGGGGCTTCACCATGTTGACCAGGATGGTCTCTATCTCTTGACCTCGTGATCCACCCACCTCGGCCTCCCAAAGTGCTGAGATTACAGGCTTGAGGCACCGCGCCCGGCCCCAAAACTTATCAACTTTTAGGAATCAGGGAAGTGAATACCTGGTTCTTCCTTGAATTAATATTAGAGTTACACATTTGAAAAGAAAAACAAAACACCTTTCAAGTTGCCAGTTTCATTACTGAAAATCAATGAGTTTTCATTCTTTTTATTGTAAAGGGATAGTTTACCTGTAAAATGAAAAGAGTATTTTGTTGTTGTTCTTCAGATGAAAAGAGTAATTTTTTTGTCCTTACAGAGACCTTAGTGTTTTTCTATTTCGGTCAAAACTGGACTGGATGCTGTCAACTAGAACAAAATTACTTTTGAATGACTGACAGCTTTTGTAGACACAGTTGTAGTGTATTAAGATAGTAGAATTGATTACTTAATTCCCATATTTTGTTCCTATTACAATTATAAATATATTTGGAGAAAGATAATTCTTGTAAATGTTATGCTTTGTCCTTGATTTAATCAGAATTTGCTTTATTTTGAAGCACAAATGCTCCACTTACTAGAGCCAGCAAATATGTAGCATTACATAAATCAAACAACTTCTCCTTATAAAGTTGCAGAGCCCTCTAACATTAGTGTGATTTAATGTTGCTAGAGGGCTCATGGAAATGCAAAATCCTAGGTCCCACCTTTATAATTCCATCAACAGTTGGCTGCAGAAGAAACTGGGCATCTGCACTTTGAACAAATGCTCCAAGCTGGTGGTTTTGGGAATTACATATACGGAAAAAGTTTTTGAAACCCAGAGATCTGGAATGAAATCTATTTTTCAAAACCCAAAGAAGCAACTGTTTCATCACTTGAAAGCTATGTCAGCATTTTCCAGGCCCAACATATCTGTTACTGGAAGTTTTTGAATAATATCAGTTGAAATTTTATATTACTTGGTACATCCAGATTGAATACCATAGATTTGTCAAAAACTAATTTTTAAGTAGTATGTACATAAATACAATATTTAAACACACTGGAAATAGACATGTTAAAAATGAGACCGTTAAAATAGAAGATTCTTTTTCATCTGTTCAATGACTATGTTCTTATGCCAAAGTTTTGTACAACATACAACTTAACTTTCAGAACACAATCAATACTTGTTTTCCACGTGGAAGTATTTTAATAAAAAATACAATCCCTGTGTGTAAACTTGGGAGTGAATCTATATGAGGGTCATATTGTGAAATATTTATTTAGGTAGTAAAATCTCATTATTTCTTTATTTCCAAATGTAGGAGTTGGTTTTGATGAAATAGGGCAATTTATTCTTCAGTTTTTATTTATGTTCTAATTTTCAGTGCTCATAGTCCCATCACAAGTGGCCACATAAGCCAGTGTGATCTCCTACCTCTCTGCTTGAAGAGATATAATGATAGAAGGGAGGAAACAAAATAGCAGAAATGTCATATTTTAAAAATCTATCAGATATAGCCACTTGCTCCCCTAATTTCCATTCTCTTCTCCTCTCTACTCCCACTTCCTCCAACTCCCTAGTTTAATAGTAAATATTTGCTCTTTTGCACCTCAGTATCACCGTAAAAAGAGCATGAACTAACTTGCTGGTTCCAGGAGAAAGATGAGGGACTTGGAAATTGCATTGCCCCGTCCGCTGCTGCTAGGTTGGATCTGTCCCACCTTTTAACTTCCTGTAGAGCTTCAGTGAGAAGCAGAGATCAGCCAAGGGCCACTGAGCACCCAGTCAACTCACAGATATGTGAATGATGATACAGAATTGATGCTTTAAACCCCTCAGTTTTATGATAGTTATATGGGAATAGCTAATAAAAATAGGTGGTGCAGACACCGGATGCAGAGCTGATACAAAGAATGTCACTGGGAGAAACAGAGAAAGAGTGTGGTTGTCTCCCAATATCTACAGTTTCACTTTCTGTTACCTACATTTAACCATGGCTGTCTTAAAATACTACATGAAAAACTCCCAAAGTAAAGTATTTGTAAGTTTTAGAAGGCATGCCATTCTGAGTATCATAGCTAAATCTCATGATATTTTACTTTGTCTTTCTCAGAAGTGGTTTCAGGTATCCAGTGGGGGATCTCAGTATTTATTCCGCATGGATAAGGGAGGATTACTATAATCAGAAAAGCAGAGATTCAGGGTAACTGTTAGCTTAAGCAATTATGAAAATAAAAAAATAAAAAATAGAACATAATCCCAGTTCCAAAAACCTTTATCCAAAATTCATAGGACTGTATGTATTTGAACTATAGAATGTTTTGAACTCTATAAAATAATTAACATGCATACACACTATATTTCCTAGCATTCATCAGCAGATTGTGGGACAATGCCTGGATACATCATTCTGAAGAAAAATAAATGAATATTCACATAAAGTACAATAAACAGAGACTATAAAATTCATGTCTGCTCAAGACAGGTTTCGCTTTTAAATGAGTTATGAAAACTATTTTAGACTATAGTGCTTTCTGAATTTCAGAACTACAGGTGAAGAACCTGTAATGTCAACCATGCAGAAAATTATAAGTATAAAAATAGGATTACAAAAATAGGAGAACCATTGGCTTGGATGTTAAGGCAAATATCTTGTCGGAGTAGTTAAGATTAAAAAAACCCCACAAATCTATGAAGTAGATATGTTCAGTGAAAACTTCAAACTCTTAAATAAATAGTTAAGGAAGATTATACAAATACCCTTCTCTGACAGGCAGTTGTCCTAAGGAATTACCCCTTGCCTTCAGTTCTTGTTATTGGTATTATCATTATTTTTAAAAAATTATATAGAAAAAAGTTACTAATTTACCTCTGCCCATAATAAGAAAAGCATGTTGAGCCTGAGTGGAGTGTAATGTAGAGCAGCAGGGTGATGGGAAGGACTAGTTTGAGCAATCCCGCTCCCAACGCAATTGTGTGGCTGTTGTCTCTGAGTGTCTTTTCAGTGTGTGTTTTGAGAAGTCTCTAGTTCATGAAAGACATAAAAATGTTATTATTTCCATAAAGGTAGCTAGAACTGGCAGAAAATATAAAATTTTGTGGAAACTGGACGCTCAAATGAGGACTCTTATTACAGACCACTTCAAATATATCTGATAAATAAATAGTATGCTACAGGCTTATCACACATCTTCTCTAGTTATTTGTATGCCAATGACAAGAATGGTTCAGAACAAGTTACTAGGCTCACATTTCACAGTTTCTAGAGTCATATTGTCAAAATTCTACACATTTAATTCTAATCTTATTATAAAACACATTATCATTACGAGTATTATTATTACTAATATTAGGATCTTAATATTAAACTTCTATAAAATTACTTTGGAATGGTATTAAATTGGATAGGATATTATCTTAGAAATGGTAAACTGTAATAAATAGTGATTTTCTAGTAAATAAATGTATGTGGAAAATTATGCTCCATTTGATGTTATTCATTTATTTGTTTAATAATTACGTATTCGTTGACTAGATGATGAATGAACAATATTCTTTTTTGAAGGAAAAAAGGGAGTTATTGAAAATGAAAGTGCACTCCACGATGTGGGAGTGAGCCTGATCACAGGGGCTCAAAGACCCCGTTACAGAGTTTTTGGGATTTTAAATATCCACTACATGGGATAAGCCCCATGTAAATGAAGACAATGAAGTAAAGTTACAAAGTCATTTACCGGGTGTATGTCCTCTGGATAGGATATTTCCTGTCATAGCTGAAGTATGAATCAGCCTTATGTTCCCTGCCTCCACATCCTATTTTACTGACTTATCTCCTCACTGAGAGAAGTGATCCCCATAAATCTTTATGGGAGCCAGAAGGACCAGTGGTCTTTTTTTCGGTAACTGCTTCATGCTGTCTCCGGGTGTAGTCCCTACCTACTGGGGATCATGAAACTCTCACCTTGCTCCAAATTGTAGAGACAGGGTAGCATCCTGATGTCCAGTGGTGGTGTCTTCACCTGAAACTGGCTGGCACCTTTCTTACATGATCATCTGAAGTTTGATGGTCTCCTTGTGCAGGCATACCAGGTTTCTGGGTTCTCTCTCCCTAAGTGGCCCCAGCGACCCTGCTCTTCCTTCTGGGTGACTCTCCAAAATACGCTAATAGTAGAGGGTGTCCAGGTTCTTGGCATCTTAAACAAAGAATTGGAGAAAAAGCACCAGCAAAGCAAGGAAGGGACAATGGAATTTATTGAAAATGAAATAATACTCCGGAGTGTGGGAGTGGAACCGAGCATAGGGGCTTAAAGGCTAAACAATGTTTTTAATCACGTACCCAGATTGCATATCTCTCAAATAAAAGTGTTTTCTTTGTTATTTAAGCAAGCCACATGGGTTTGAATGCTAATGTGTTTGTGTTCTTAATTTGCAGTATTGTTCTTCTATTATTAATATAAATAAAAATGGTCATATCAAATTTTTATGGATTAAGAAATTTTTTCATAAAAGCCAATAGAAAAATGTTAGTTCATATTTTGTGTTTCTTAAGTTTGTTTTAAAAATTCTATTATAGTTCCATGCTTGCTTGGCCTAAATGTAATATTTTACAAAAACATATTTCTACATACAATGTTTTACAAAAAACTGTCTCTTTGAGGTTTGACTATTTTAGAATCCAAAATAATTGTGAAATGAGGTATAATGCTAAGACATTCAAAATATATTTTCCCCAATGATATTAATAAATGAAAAGGCTCTCTAGTGTGTCCTTTTTCTAAAAGCTTGAGAATATCACTGAGACTTATTTAAAATATAGAGTACTTTAGTCATTTAGCTATCCTATATTATGAACGTCATTATTTCAGAGGTGGATACATTCTAGGAGTCTGTTGAAAATGAATCTAGTTTAAGAACATGGAACATAATAATACTTTTCACCATGTTGTAAAAGAGCAAGAAAAGATTTGATGTTTGCATGAAATCAGTTATATGAAGAATTAATCATTCAAGATATAAAGAACAGAATAAAAATGCTAATATTTAAAATTCAAAGATAGACTTCAGAATAGAATAGAAAGGTAGTAATTATAAACAAAAGAAATATAAACTCTTTAAGCCTTATCTAGCTCAGGAGCTTGCCAAGAGTACAAAACAGAAATTAGGAAACAAATAAATTAATTGTTGATATCTACAGATAACATAATCTTTATAAAAGAAATTGAAAGTGTATCTTAAAAAGAAAAAAGTTTATTTTTTAATATGAGTTTTGATTGCAGATGGATATGTTCTTTAAAGATATAAAATGAACTTTTACCTGAGAGCAGAACTTACCCAAGAGATAGAAAAACTAGAATTTGTATTTTATTATATTGTATATGACTATAACCAACCAGCTGAAACTCATAAAGTTCCATTCAATTTTAATAAGTGACCCAGAATGTCAGCCTCTTAGTGGATAGAAACAGAGGCACTTTCCTGATCAATGCACAAAGAGAACAGCAGAGAACTAATCTTCATTTCAACTCCTGCTTCTGAGGCAAAAGTAGCTCTAATGCTGTTCCCATTTTAACAACTCCTTGGAGAGCCACCACAGTTCTTTTGAAGTGTTCTAAATTCTTCCCTTTGAAGAATGCTTACCTTCGGAACCACTTTTATGTGGATCAGGGCCTGTGAAGGATAGGTCAAGAAAGCTCTCACCTGTGACTTATTTGTGCTGCTAAACTGTAATTATTAAAAAGATAAAAGCATGATTCTCATATGAATATAGAATTAACATGTGTTAAGCGTTTGAACTCATTAATTTAATGTCGGAACTAGTATGAAGTTAAAAAGAGTTCAAAGAAGAAGTTTAAGAACATTATATAGTGTATGTGTGTGTGTACACACACAAAATCAAGAAATCTGAAATGAATTTGCTAATAGATACAAAATATTTTGTAGTTTATAGGGGAATGAAATGCAATAGCAGGGTCATACTTTTTACAGAGCAAAAATCTATTTTATCTTCCCTAGAAAAAAATTGCTTCTGTTCCTATGAATAAGAATTTCAATTTTCATCAATTTTTACAATTCAACCTCTACCCCTACAGGGTCTTAAAATATCCTAATCAATATCAAAAAAATCAAAAGTGAAATGATACACGTAAAATGATAACCCTTCAACGTCCACTAGACACTGTCTTGAACCTCAGTGAAAGAAAACTCAGTAAGCTTGTTTGCCCATTTACATGTCTTGAAAAATTTATCCCAAGAGCCTTTGGTTGTGTCTAAGGCTGAAGTTATCTTGATCTGAAAATTCTAGTTGGGCTATTTCATGTTTCTTTTTTTTAATTCCTCAAGCCCATTTGTTAACAAATTGTGACATTATTCTAGAGTTTCCCTCCAAGTATATTTCAAAAATCAGGAAATCAGTTGTTCAGAAAATCGGTTTAAAAGTTTACTTTTATCTCCAATAGTTACAAAATAAATAAAAACATAAGCCTATCCTTTGGCTTAAATTTAAATGACAATTTAATTTTAAGAAAGATAAACTTCCAAAAAATTATAAACGTTTTAGTAGTAATCTTACATGGTATTACACATTCTGAAATACAGAACTGGAATTTGGAAAATGCAGATTTACCAATCTCCAGCACTTCAATGATATCAGAATTAAAACACTTGTTATTGTCATTGAGACAAAGTCTCACTCTGATGCCCAGGCTGGATTGCACTGGCTCTATCATAGCTCAAAGTAGCCTTCACCTCCGGGGTTTAAGTGATCCTCCCATCACAGCATCCCAAGTAGCTGGGACCACAGGCATCCACCAACACACCTGGCTAATTTTTAAATTATTTGTAGAGATGGGGTCACCTTATGTTGGCCAGGCTTATCTTGAATACTGGGCTCAAGCCATCTGCCCACTTCAGCCTCCCAAAGTGCTGAGATAACCCAGCCTAACTCAGCATTTTTGACAGCATATCTTGCTTGGCACAAATTGCATTTTGATGAATATTTGGCAACATAAGGACATGAGGGCTCTGAGGGGATACAAAACTGTGGAGGTGAATACCCTTCACTCCTGGCATTCATAAATAACAGTTGCTTTATGGAAATGATAGAAAGTTATTTTCAACCCTATGTCTCCTGAATTGGAAGCATAAAGATACTTAGAGATCCAAAGTATATATGTACCATTAAAAGTAGGCATATTACATCAAGAGTGTCAAAATGAAGGTAACAGAATGGTGTAAGGAGCAGCAAGCGGTTCAGCTGTATAAATAGAAAGTGGAGGCAAAAGCAAAAAAAAAAAAACAACTTTCAAAGTCAAGGTGAAGGATCAGTACAACAAATAGAATAGTCACCATCTCAAAATGATGTCTAGTTTACATCAGTCTATGTTTGAGATTTTTCATAACCTCTATAATGTCTGAGAATTCTTTATTAAATTTTCAAATTCATATGTTATGCACAGTCTATTTAGCTATAGTGATGCACAATTAAATCCTTCACTTCTAGAAAAAAATAGACATGAATATGTTTGATCCCTGTTTTCAGTGGTCCTCTAGTTGGATAAGAAACATGGTAGGGCATCCGGTAGAGGAATATTGAGAGTTCTAGAGAGGAGGGGGAGAGGAAAGGGCAGGAGGATTGGAGGAGTGAGAGTCAGCAACCTGGGCTTGAAAGAGACGATGGAATTTAAGAACACAAACACCGCGGCAGTTCTATGTGGCATAGATAAGTTATGTGCATCATTCCTGAGATTATAACCTCAGGCAAGTCTGGTGAGGGAAACGAGTAATAGTGTCTAAACTAGAGCCTTTTGGGTCATGGATTTAAGTTATAAGAATCATAAAATTGTTCACAATATTACAAAATTGTGCTACTGAAAAGTTTATGGTTTCAAGCCCCAGTTGCATAAATCGTATTTTTTAATCCTTTTCTTCTATTGCGTCCTAACTTTTGTGAGGTGATTTCAATTCATTTGAAAATACCTACAAACTTGCTTCACTCCTGCTCACACACAGCAGATAAACTCAGGGACTAACTCAATAGGAAATAAAAACCCTGAGCTATAAAATAGCTCAAATTCAACACCCCAGCCATAGCCAGCTGCTAAAATTTCCAAACTCTTCTGCACTTACATCTTCCAGGAGAAATGGAAGCTTAATTTGTAGAAACCAATTTAGTTGAAAACAAAACGTTCAAAAAGAGCAAATTGTGAAAGAGTACTTACAATATGTGGGGTTTCGTGTAATAATACCTTTTAATCAACAGAGAATATTTATTTTAATGTGTCAGAAACCTTAAAAACATTTTTAATATATTCAAATGTAGCATTTAAAAATTTTAAATGTATTTTAGTCAACTATGGCAATATTTTAATGACATTATAAATACTACTTTCATTTCAGTGACTTTTCCAAAACAAATTTATTAAAATGAACGCTCTAATCATTAAAACTTGTTTAAATGAAATTTGACCAACGTAGAGTAATATGAGATTTTAAAATATATACATTCTTAATTATTATTATCTTTTTAATTTCATGTAATTATATAAGGCCAATAGTTCCCATGTGGCCATGATTTTTTTTATATTAAAAGTTTGACACTTTTCTTCAATTAGCACACTTTGCTTCTATCTGATACAACTATTACTTGCATTTAGATTAATAATGTAATTTCTATTTTTAAGAAAATGTGTTCAAAATTTGGAAATAGGCAAAAGGTTAAAACATTCCAGGTTTACAAATGGACTAATATTTCTACATTAAACTTAAAAGAGGTCTTGTAGTAAATTACATTTTGGTGTTTGAAAATTTAACGAATATTAAATTATGAGGTTAAAGGGCACTGTCTGAATACTGTTTCCTACATTGAAAACTACATTGGGTAGAATTAATAAAAACATAAAACTCACACTGATACTCTCCCACACCTGTTTTTCCCTTAAAGGAAACACTGGAAAATGTTGAATTTCCTTTCAGTAAATATAACTGAAATCTATACACTGAATTCGGAATTATTAGTGTTTTTTTCTGGTTATTAATCAAGCTGCAAGAATGAATCCTGCTCTTCTGGGAGGGAGCACTGATACTTCAGAAGAAAAATTGTTCTCGGATTACCCTTTCATTGTGATTAAATGTGTGTATCATAAAACTAACTGTGTTAACCATGAAGTGTACGACTTAGCTGCATTTGTATCATTGTGCAACTATGACCACCATCCATCTGCAGAAATTTTCTATTACCCCAAACTAAGCCCTCTAGCCATTAAACAAAAATCCTCATTCCCTCCAATCCATAACCTCAGGTAACCACTCTGTTACTTTCTGTCTCTTTGGATTTGACTATTCTTAGTACCTCACAAAAATGAAATAATGCAGTATTTGTCATTTTATATCTAGTTTATTCCACTTAACAATGTTTTCAAATTTGATCCATATCGTTTCATGTACCAGAATTTCACTCCTTTTTAAGGCTAAATAATAATTCCCCTGTAAAGATATGCCACATTTCGTTCTTCATCCTTTGATTGACATTTTATTTCCACTTTATGCTTATTGTGAAAAGTGCTGCTATGAATATTGGTGTACAAATATAGAGGAAGCAAAGGTGAGTAAATACATCATGATGTTTCTTACCATTTTAAAGGTGGCTCTTTCTTGATTAAGTATTTTCCTGGTAGCTATAGAGCTGTAACTGTTTTCTGGACTCTTCAAAACTTAGTCCATCTCGTTCCTGGTTCTTTTTTCTTAAATGTTTCTGCAAAGAAATGAGGGCTTGAAGCTTCTTAGTCAGCCATTTTGCTCTGCAGAGGAATTTTTATGCAGTGTTGTCTAAACAACTTTTGACCTAAAAATGGAAAGTTGTGATATTGTAATATGGAAAATAATGAACCTTGCATTTTATGAATAAATTAAATGTTAAATGATATTAACGTTACAGAGATATAATTTAGTAGACTGTTTATATACCAGAAATATTTTCAGTATGTTCAAATAATGCCACACATTTTGGCATTATTTGCTGTACATATTTGTACAGCAATTGTGTAATGACAAGTGGGGTAGGTGCAATTAACACTGTATCCAATAAAAAGTAATTTAGGCTTGGAGACAGAACGTTATCTGCATAACCTTAATATGATGGAGTTAGGAAGACTTGTTGTGTGATTTTTCTTTGTCAGCATATTTTATAGCAGGCTTCTCTAATCGCCTGTGTGTGCTTTCATTTACACACTCAAAAGTTTAGTCAAAACATTTCTGGCAATTCTCATGAAAGCAAGCAAAGGTTATGGTCAAGGAAATAATCATTTATGATATAATCTTCTCGGTCTTCCCAGGTCCATAACAAATTACGGAAGAAGAAATATTGGTTGTAGATAGTTTAAAATAAGTTCTGGTTTCTTATATCTATTCAAATTAAAGGACTATAAATCCCCCAAATCTCCGTTCAATTTTAGCTAAAAGTCAGCTCTCAGGTTTAGACCAGAATCTCGCTCACAGGAAACTGAAATAATGGGAACCTTTGGCTTGGGATAAAAGGTAGTTCAGGATGGGGCAAGACATTATTAGACCAAACCTAATAATAAATAAAAACTTCAATTAAATAACATTGGTTTATCTTATTTATTTGTCACTTCTCAATATAAATGTGAATAAATGTACCTAATATAAAATATTTTTATTTTTAGTATCTGAAAACTGTAATCAATCATCTATCTCATAAAAGGCAAACTCTTTGATTTTGCTATATTCTCATTTAATTGCTCTCCCTTGGCATATGAACCACTCTTTACTTTTATTCTCCTTCTTTCTTCCTATATCTTCTCACAATCAATTGCTGATTCTTCTTCGTCTCGCATATTAGAATTTGTTGATATTCATCCAGTTATCTTTGTCAGCCTTCTCAACTCTCTTTTCATAATTTGTCTGACAATCTGTGTAATCTCATAGTTTTAAACACGATCTTCATTTTTTTTTTGAAACGGAGTTTCGCTCTTGTTACCCAGGCTGGAGTGCAATGGCGCGATCTCGGCTCACTGCAACCTCTGCCTCCTGGGTTCAAGCAATTCTCCTGCCTCAGCCTCCCGAGTAGCTGGGACTACAGGCACGCGCCACCATGCCCAGCTAATTTTTTGTATTTTTAGTAGAGACGGGGTTTCACCATGTTGACCAGGATGGTCTCTATCTCTTGACCTCGTGATCCGCCCGCCTCGGCCTCCCAAAGTGTTGGGATTACAGGCGTGAGCCACCGTGCCAGGCCGATCTTCATTCTTAAATTTACAGTCTTTCCTGAAATTTAAAACTGTAGTTGTTCATTCACTTATTCATTCACATCATACCCTCATTGAAAAATTATTCTCAAAGCATCGGATTCAACAGTATCTCTATACTGTTTCTCAACTGATTTCTACAGAGGGCTGAATTCATTCTCTGTACTTTCCATCCACTTCCCTTTCAGTTTTCCCTGTCTTTATTACTGACACCCTTATAAGTTACTCAATCTAAAATTGTAAGTTTTTCTCTTTTCTTCTTGGTGTAAATTAAATCAATGTTGATGGACCTAGATTCCACTTCAGGGAACATCATTAATCATTGTCCTCAGTAGTAAAAAGAAACAAAAAAGTAATGTATTTGCTCTATAGAAATTATTTACTTACCATAAATTAATTCGATCACCAAGTCACAAACAAGGTGAATCATGAGGTGTTACCATGAATATGTAATATTTGAGTTCAAAATTTACACTTGAATAATTATAAATTGTCTAAAAGTTTCATTAGGCATTTAAACTATTTTAGATCTTAGAGCCTTTATGTGGAATTTCATTTAGAATATGATAGGATAGCTAAATACAAACTGATAAACAGAAAAACTCTCCAAAGGCAATGTGTTTGAACTCCGGGAACCAATCCTTAAGTGATTCTTCCTAAGGTCCCATCATATTGTTTTAAAATGGCATTGGAGAGTGAAGAAAGGGAACAATAAGATTTTACAAGACTGAAAGCATTTATGAAACCATATAACTGCCAAAGAATGGAAGTTAAAGCATCCAAAAGAATCTGATTAGTGAATAATTTAAAAAGTCATTGTAGCTAACTACTCCATGTTACACAACCTTTACTCCTTGGGCATCTGATAAAGAGAAAGGTTTATCTTTAAACAACATTAGTTGAAATCAGAAATTCACTTGCTTATCCCAAAGCCATCCATTATATGACCCAATTGATTACCTTTATTTTTTCTCGTTAGATTTCTTCATGTCCTTTCACTCAGAAGGAATCACATGATGATGATGTGCAGCTGAGAAAGGAGTGATAGAGAAAGATTCTTTGATAGTCCACACATGCCTGTTTTAAAAGTATCTGGGTCTTTTAAGCTGTGTGCAGAATTCCTAAATGTCAATACTTCTTTGTGGCTGTCCCTTTGTTCAGTTATTCTCTCTGTTTAGATGATACTTTCCTTTTTTTATGTCTGAATTCTACTTATTTTTCAACACTTTACTCATCAGTCACCAACATTATAAAAACTAACCTGATTCTCCTTTTCATAACTAATAATTTAACACTTCAATAAATGCTCTTCTATAACACCTTGACTAGAATACTATGACATGTATAATATTAATGTGCATTACAAGTAGTTACATACCTTTAGATGAACTTAATATCAGCAGGTTTGTGCCTCCTTGGAATTAGCAAAATAACGTGAACATTACAATTGCATTAAAATGTTCCCTTAATTAAATCTCATGCTCCACAAAATTAATTTATTGCTCAGAGCAACTGGCCTAGGAATCTAAAACTTTCATGACTGCAACTCAGCTTAGTTAAAACTATATTTTGATGTTAGCCCATGAAAGTATTATTTTATGTGTAATTAGAAGAACAGCTAAGGTTGTTCAACATATTATGTTTTTTATTTATCATATAAAACTATTTATATGGAATTTCTTTTCCCTTATGATCACTATACAAATTGTTAAAGCATATAAAATAAATGTATAAAACTATGCCAAAACGAAGGAAACTTTCCTTACACCCCTTATGCCCTTTGTGGGTATTATCCACATTCAGAGTTTTCTTGTGATTATTTATCCAGCTTGATATCTACTGAAACAGAAATGACTTTAGCTTAATTAAAGTCCTTATTGGTGCAATTGCCTTCCAAGTACAGGGTGATCTTTGTGGACAAGGCAATGACAATCCTACTCATTTCAATGACTAGGAGTTTCATCCTGGTAGGGTGATCTACTGTTCACCCTACTTATAACAAGAAATCACCTCCATTGGGCTACAACTCTCTTTTACACATCTAAAGATTGGAAGTGTGGATATTTATTGCAGTTAAGGAACTAAGACTTGTAAAGAGGTAATTTGCCAAAGCTGGCTGAAAAAAAAAACGACCTAATTCTCCTTCAAGTTTATTGTCCACACAGTGCTGTGCTGACATTCCAAGATGGATAATGTGGTTCAAGTCTTTCAGCACAGGTTTCAGGGATATATCTCTGAATAAGGAATTGCACTTGAGTAGATGATTTTATTTCTTTCCTAAAGACTATCTCTTTTATAATCTAACACGTAGAAAAATAGTTTTAGACTTTCTCTCTGTGGTCAGGGTGGATGGGTTTCATGTGTTTGCAACCCGTGCAATCACAAGGGCCTCACGCTTAGAAGAACCCTGTGCGTGGTTTTATGCTTTGTTATCACTGTCTTGAAATTGTTGCTAATTTTTGAACAGGGGGTTCCTATGTTTTCATTTGGTACTGCCTGTTGCTACTGGTTTAGAATGAATCAAAAGGTTTTGGCTGCTAAAAGAGGCAAATACAAACCACTTACATAAAGTGAATATATCTCCAATTTTCTGAATTAGCAATTTATAGACTGTCCTAGAAAATGGTATTGCAAACTTTTGTTTTAGCAGAACTCCACCAACTTTTTATTTTCTTCTGGTGAAATATTATGCATAAGCCCAACCTTTATAACCATTAAAAGTGAAGCTGATGTGGTTCAAATGTGGGTTGGGGGGAGAGAAAGATCCACTGTTTTCTGGACATAGAGTTGAGGAGGGTGGTTGGGGACAGTGAGGTAATAAAGAACCTTTATAGGAGACAAAATACAGTGTGAAAATCACAATCATGATCAATAAAGGGTGCTGGGATAATTGTAGGGACGTGTAGGCTTATTAATATTCAGAACCAAAACACTTTATCTAAAGGACTAAAAACCACCTGAAATGAACAGGGCCTAGAAATGATACTATTCTTGGGTGCTTGATATAAAAAGACACAGAAAAGACTTTTCAGAGGCTTGCAATATAGTTCAGTGGTAGGAATGTAAATCTCAGGTAACTTTTATCTTTCCATCTGAATATACAGTAGTAGTTGTAAAGTACACAATTATATGATATACAGACTCCAAAACATTGTCATGGGAGTTTTGAATTTCTTGAAGAAATATGACATATATCTGAATATCGGCTTTCAGACTATTGTTCTGACCTTTTGCACAGTTGTTTAAAATTTTTTTTTTTTTTTTTTTTTTTTTTTTGAGACGGAGTTTCGCTCTTGTTACCCAGGCTGGAGTGCAATGGCGCAATCTCGGCTCACCGCAACCTCCGCCTCCTGGGTTCAAGCAATTCTCCCGCCTCAACCTCCTGAATAGCTGGGATTACAGGCACGCGCCACCATGCCCAGCTAATTTTTTTGTATTTTTAGTAGAGACGGGGTTTCACCAGGTTGACCAGGATGGTCTCGATCTCTTGACCTCGTGATCCACCCGCCTCGGCCTCCCAAAGTGCTGGGATTACAGGCTTGAGCCACCGCGCCCGGCCTAGTTGTTTAAAATTTATTCATTAGAGTTGGTTGTATAATACAGATCTGTTTCCTTTTATGAAATCAGAAATAGCTTGGACACAATGCCATTAACAGGAAATCAGCAAACTGTTACATCAAGAACAGATTTAGAATATTGGTAAACATTGCTCAGAATCCAAATTGAGCTGTAGACTCACTATCTTATTATGTAAGTGCAAGGCATGAATTTTATGTGCTGAAGCCATGTCAAGCACTATTAAACTGACAAGGGTATAAAGAAGAAACAATACAAACCTCTTGGAAACTCTCATTATCATCAGGAGATTAGAGGTGTGTGGCTTCAACAGAGAGAGATGAGGAATTCTTGAATGCTGTCAGCAATCAATGTTCTAAATGTACATGTTTTTTAGGAAAACACAAAACAGTGATTCTTTTTTTTAATATGCTCATCAGCTTGGTTATCAAAGTCATATTTCAACATTGCCTGTGCTCATTAAGTTTGTACTTGAATATAAATGTTTGAATATGCATTTTTATGTGGAAAAAAATCTTGAAATGAATCTAAAGTGCATTCAAGGACACATTTTGCAGTTGATAATTTACCAACTAAAGATATGAAATTTTGATGATCCCTCAAATCTGTTTCTCAGGAGACCCATTACCCTTTAAAAGTGGTGATGCCTCCTAATGCCTCACTCATACCTGAGATTATTGGCTGGGTTTCTTGAGTGAAAGAAATGATAACAATTACACCAGTTTCCCTAAAAGTCAACTTCAGTAACTTTGATGGCCCTGACATTTTTGTCTGAGGGAGCAATTACTGACCTGCTAAATGCTGCCTTCTGTAAAAAAAAAAAAAGAAAAGATTGTAAATTTTGTCCTACAGAAGTATTTAGAAAAATACTATTGTGACAGGTAAGTTTCTCTGAGAAATATTGGACCTTATTTTATCCTTTGAAAGGAAGCTACCTATTCATTCCAGTGTTACTCCAGCAATACAGTCTAATGTTCAATGTTTATTTTCCTTATTTTATTTTTAAATTTTATTCTATTTTATTTATTTATTTATTTTGAAACAGAATTTCACTCTCGCCCAGGCTGGAGTGCAGTGGTGTGATCCTCTCTCACTACAACTTCTGTATCCCAGGTTCAAGTGATTCTCCTACCTCTGCTTCCTGAATAGCTGGGATTACATGTTTTCACCACCATGCCTGGCTAACTTTTGTATTCTTAGTAGAGACAGGGTTTCAGCATGTTGGCCAGGCTAGTCTTGAACTCCTGACCTCAAGTTATCCACCCACCTCGGCCTCCCAAAGTGGTAGGATTGAGCCACCGTGCCTGGTCTAGTTTTCTTATTTTAAATAAATAAATATTTGGAATAAAAACAGTAAGTGGATAATAAGGATAAAATTATCCAGTAGCAAAGGCTTGAATACCAGAAAAGTAAACAACCTAAAAAGGCTATCTCTAGACATATTCAAAGAGAGACTCAAAGCCAGAGTGAAGGTCACCCAGAGGCAGCATTTGGTATCTCAGAGCAAATGCTTGTTTAGGTGCAGTCACCTTCAATCTCTCTTTCATATTGCAATCGTTTTGAATGGAGTCTTCTTTGTCTGTTTAAATCTGCCCAGTACAATTTGCACTGGACAATTGGTAACTAAGTATTGCTTGCTATGTTAAAAAGGAGGACTTGTGTATGCTGCCATGGGGAAGTGCTGGCAAAGGGTGATAGGTTAACGCTGCTGGCAGTGAGATTTAATCACGTGTTAGCTTGGTTCACTATGCATGCATTACACATATCACTAATTGTAGCCCTGGCAGGAGCAAGAATACGACTGAATTTCTACCAAAATAGCTCTGGTTTATTTTAATGCAGCTACTAACAACATTTCTCTAACAGTGTTCTGAGCTATTCCTACTAGGCAAGACAGTAGTTTCCCAAATTGCCAGGAAGCTCAGAGCAGGAGCCAGTTTTATATGCCTATGTGTGTAAGGAGGAAGGGGAAATCTTAAACTCTGAATCCTGCCAGCCTACACCTGGGTTCAAATTTTGCATCAGCTTCTTATTAGCTTCATGACTTTACCCAAGTTAAAAAGTTACTTAGCAGTAAGAATTCATTTATTGCAGGCGGTAATGCAAAATGGTATGGCCACTTTGGAAGGCAGCTTAGCACCTCCTTACAAAACTAAACTTACTCTTAACACACAATCCAGCAATCACACTCTTTGGTATTTACCTAAATCAATAAAAAATTTATGGCCCCAGAAAACATCGACACAGAGGTGTTTATAGCGTTTTCTCTTAATTGCCAACAATTTGAATCAACCAAGATGTCCTTCAGTAGGTGAATGGATAAATTCACTGTGGTACATTTATAAATTGAGATACAACTCAATGCTGAAAATAAATGAGCAATTAAGCTATGAAAAGACAAAAAGGAAACTTAAATGCATATTACTAAGTGAAAAAAGCCAATCTGAAAAGCTCTATACTATATGATTTCAACTATATGATGCTCTAGAAAAGGCTAAATTATGAAGACAATAAAAAGATTGTTACCAGGGGTTATGGGGAAGGAAAGGATTGAAAATGCAGAGCACAGGCGATGTTTAGGGCAGTGACGCTATATTCTGTATGATAGATACTGCAATGGTGGACAAATGCCATTACATATTTGTCCAAACCAATACAATGTGCAACATCAAGCAAGAATGAACCTTCATGTAAACGATGGGTATTGAGTGATAATAGCATGTTAAATTAAGTTTGTCAATTGCAGGAAATATACCCCTGTGGTGGGCAATGTTGATAGTGGAGGAAGATGTGGCTGTTTTGAGACAGGGGATATATGGGAGCTTTCTACACTTTCTACTCAATTTTTCTGTGAACCTGAAACTTTTCTAAAAATAAAGTTTATGAATTTCAAAACAAAGTGACTTAACCTATGTAGACTTTAGTCTCAGGAAATCTAAATTGTAGGTAATAATGGTGTTTATTTCAAAAGTAGTTTTAAGGCCAAATGAGTTTGAAGACACCCTTTGTATACAGCAGTGCAATCACTTTACTCACATATTAGCAGTTATTAGAAAGAGGTTATAATTGAGATTAAAGTTATTAAAGCCTTTTTCAATTCTATGATCTTGATTGCCACCAAACACCCATGATAATTTGTGAGGTAGACAACATGGAAACCCTTAGCCCCTCTTTATATTTGGAAAAAAGTATCAGCATTCAAATCACAAGTCGGATCACAAGTCAGAATTGGAAATAGGTCTTGTAATTCCTAGAGCAAACATTTTTCCATTGCACACATTTGTCTAAAGACCATCTTAGGCTCTTAAAATTGTAGGCAACTCTCAGCTTGCACATTATCCTGTTAAGAGATGCCCATTCATATTAAAGCCATGCAAGGCAAAGAATAAGTATATTGAAGGACCCAAAGAACTTCTGTGTACTTAGTTTCTGTCTCTAGATATTCACTGTATTACACATTTATATTAATATATGTAAAACTCAAAACACAGAAGCACACAGACCATTAGTCCTCAAACTGGTGAGATCTTCATGCCATGAATCTCTGGAAAAATACCCACTGTATACTCCTGAGAGAATAAGAGTTCAAAAAGGCAAATGACATCTTGATATTATCATAAATTTAGGCCGAAACAGGACAAATTGATCATGGTCGGTTTGACCTCTTGGATGCTATGGCAGGGACTTGGAACACCCTGGGATCCCCATACAACACTTTGAGAATGACTGCAATATATTATATGCCATGAGACCTCCTTTATACAGGTTGCCCTCCATCGCATCTTTCTAATCTGCTGTTTCCCTATTCTTTTGCAGTAGGTTTTCCAGATTCTCCTAGTCATTTTTTAGCTTGATCATTAATTTCATACTAGACAGATTCTGAGTCCCTGTCCTCTTCAGGTCCATTGATACTTTTCCCACAGGCATGTCCTCCTTCAGAACTAAATGGGATGAAAAACAGGCCATAGAATGTCAGAGCTTTCTGCTTATACCAAACTCTCAGCTCAGTTCATGCATACCAGAGCCTTGGGTGAGAAGCAGCGGCTCAGTTCTTAGCTGGAGGCAGAGCCAGAGATCCTTGGACTGTGAGCTGGCTTCAGAAGCCACAGCAGTGGCCCGGGGCCAAGCTGGAGAAAGAGGTGTGGCTGCTTTGGATGTGACCAAGTGAATGAAGGCCACAGAGAAAGGCGCCAGGCAAGGCAAGGTCTGCGCCAGATGAGAGTGATCCAGATGACTCATGAATAATCAACAATGTGGACAAGTGGTGGTTGGCTCCCTAATGCAGTTTATAGAATGTCATTTCCTTTGTTTTTAGAATGTCATGAATGTCAATGAAATGCCCTTTCATTTCACATTTAAGCTATAAAATGTCACCACTATTTCCCGTTTATTACATCATGTATTTCTTTAAAACATTTGGTTTTACAAATACCATGCTCTATTGTTGCATAAGGTCAGAATTATTTTCCACCTGTTTATATGCAGCTTTACCAACTAAATCAATTTTTGGTTTTTAGGAGAGTGGAACCACAGTTAATAGGTTAGACATTGTTGTACATAACATTTATCCATAACAGATCCTTACATTGAGTTATGTCATGTTTATTAAAACATCTCATCATAGGCTTTCATGCACAAGATGGTATAAGATATGCTGATTGATTACTAGACATTCTTACCTATAATTCCAATTATCAACAAATGTCTATTGAACCCTTCATTGGCACAAATAACTGGACTGGTTGCTGCATATAAAAAGTAAGTATAAAACGTAGCCTTCTATAAAGACTGATGGTCTAGATGAGAAAACACATAAGCATTCATAAACATATATGAGCAAGCACAATGCATCCACAGTCATATAAGCTAAATGTTAAATATGAGGTAATATGAACCAGAATTATAGACGGGTAGAGGAGGGATCTATGATGGAAGTTTGCCTTTTGTCAGCTCAGTTTTCCTTTCGTAATGCACTTCAACATTCCAAGTTCAAAGTTTCATCTGAGACAAGGCTAGTCCTCTCTGCCTATGAGACTGCAAAATGAAAAGCAAGTAAGTTACTTCCTAGATACACTGAGGATATAAGCACTGGGAAAATACAACTGATCCAAACGGAAGAAATTTGGAATCCAGTGGGGCAGTCAAATCTTAAAATCTGAGATGATCTACTTTGACTCCATGCCTCACATGCAGATCATGCTGATACAAGAGGTGGGTTCCCACAGCCTGGGAAGCTCTGCCTCTGTGGCTTTGCAGAGTACAACCCTCCTCCTGGCAGCTTTCATGGTCCGAAATCTAGGAGATTCCGAAACCTCAATTCTTCACCTCTGTGCACCCGAAGGCCCAACACCATGTGTAAGCTGCCAAGTATTGGGACTTTCACCCTCTGAAGCAAAGCCTGAGCTGTATGTTGGCCCCTTTTAGCCATGGCGTGGACACAGGACACAAAGTTCTGAGACTGCACAAAGCTCAAGGCCCTGCGTCCACCCCACGAAAACCAATTTTTCCTCCAGGCCTCTGGGCCTGTGATGCGAGAGGCTACCGTGAAGACCTCTGACATGAAGACATTTTCCCCATTGTCTTGGTGATTAACATTCAGCTCCTGGTTACTTATACAAATTTCTGCAGCAGGCTTGAATGTTTCCTTAGAAAATGAGGAAGGATTATGTGAAACTAGCTTTCTTCTGCCTGTTCCATTTTTGCTTCTCTCCACCAACACTTTCAGTACTAGAGAAAACTATTTTCAAGTCTTTCAGCTCTTCTTTCATATATTAGCTCTATGATTTCAAATACAGAAACCTCCTTTTTAAGTTTTCAATTTCAGACATCTATATTCTTCTTGTTAAATTAGTTGGCAATATTAACCACCTACTTCCATTTTGCCTTACATAGAATCTTGATTTTTGGTCAAATTATGAGTTAGTATTTGCTTGAGATATGTAGATATTTACGCTATGTTAATATTTTCATCAATGAGTTACACAGAACTAAGAAGAAGAGAAGATATAATTGTGATTTATTTTTTAATTAAATAGGTTTTGCCCATCTTCTGTATCAAAACTGTCAAATACTTTTTGGATATGTTGTTTTCCAAATGCTCAAATGTGTCATGTAATCTTCAATTTCAATTCTTCTCCTTGACTTTTCTGGAGCCACTTTCCCCAATTTTGTTTTCATTCTCAACTTCAAGCTGCCAGTCTTCATTTCTGTTTTCAAGTTACCTGGCACTCTATGTGCTGAACCTTCCTGGTGTTTGATGGGGTTAGTTTGCTCATAGATGATTTTTTTCTTTTACTCTGCTATGCCAGTTACTGGATCTCTATTAGATTAAAAAAAAAAAAAAAAAAAAAAAAAGTTGAAATCTCATTAGGGTTTGTACAGGTGACCCTAAAGCAACATGGCTTGAATTGCACAACTTCAGTTATTTAATGATTTTTTACAAAATAAGCTTCACTACATGTGACTGCCTCTCCTGCTTCCACTTTCATCTTTGCCACCTCTTCCTGCTCTGCCACCCTCAGACGGCAAACCCAACCTGTTCTTTCACCTATTCCTAAGTCTACTTACTCAATGTGAAGACAATGAAGAGAATGAAGAATTCTATAACAATCACTTCCACATCATGAATAGTAAATGTATTTTCTGTTCCTTCTTATATTCATAATAACATTTTGTGTTCTCTGCCTTACTTTATTGTAAGAATATAGTATATTATAAATTTAACATACAAAATGTGTTAATTACTATTTATCTTAAATATTCTAGTTGACCATAGGCTATTAGTAGTTAAGTTTGCCAGGAGTCAAATGTTCTATAAGGAATCCTGACTACACAGGACATCCACACCCCTACCCTTCACGTTTTTAAAGAGTCAGCTGTACTTATTAATTTACACTTTTGTTTGACTCCTTTATATTAGTTTTGAATAGGAGACAAGATGATTGCATGTGGTCCACCTACCTAGATTGTCTGGAAATTTTTGCTATTCACTTAATTTCTGTAGTTCCTGTCATAGCATATTTGAATTTCATATTTCATATTCCCTTTGGATTTTTGGGTTGACATAACTTTATAATTTAGTTTAATTTAATTTTTTCTTTTTTTTGTTGAGACAGAATTTCACTCTTGTTCTCCAGGTTGGAGTGCAATGGCACCATCTAGGCTCATGGCAACCTCTGCCTTTCCACCTCCCAGGTAAGAAATTCTCCTGCCTCAGCCTCCTGAGTAGTTGAGATTACAGGCATGCGCCACCATGCCTGGCTAATTTTGTATTTTTAGCAGCGATGGAGTTTCTCCATGTCGGTTAGGCTGGTCTCAAAATCCCAACCTCAGGTGATCCACCTGCATTGGCCTTCCAAAGTGCTGGGATTATAGGCATTAGCCACTGTGCCCAGCTTTTAATTTTATTTTTAATTGACATATAATATTGTACATATTTATTGAGTACATAGTAATGATTCATTCTTATGACATATAGTGATCTGATCAGTGAAATTAGCACATTCATAATCTCAAATATTTATCATTTATTTGTGTTGAGAAGATTCAAAATCCCCCTCCTAACTCTTTGAAACTGTATATTATTATTAACTATTGTCATCCTATAGCTCTATGCAACACTAGAATTTATCCCTCCTATCTAGCTGTAATTTGTATCCTTTAACAAATCTCTTCCTATCCTCCTACCCTCCTCAGTCTGGTATGCTCTGTGCCATTTTTTACTTCTGTGAGACAACTTCTTTTAGATTCCACATGCGAATGGGGACATTGCAGTGTCTAACTTTCTGTTCTTGGATAATCTAACTTAACACAATGTCCTCCAGTTGATTCATGTTGCCACAACTGACAAGATTTGATTCTTTATTATGACTGTTCAGTAGTACTCCATTGTGGAGACACCGTGGTTGATTTCATATGTTGACGATCATTAATAGTGATGTAATAAACATATGGGTGAAGATGTCTCTTTGATGTACTGATTTTCATTTATTTAGATAAATAAATGAATTTATTTAGTGGAATTGCTGCATTATATGGTAGTCCTATTTGTAGTTTTTTGAAGAACTTTCATACTGTTCTCCATAGGGACTGGACTGCTGTACATTCCCACCAACAGCACAGACAAGTTGCTTTTCCTCCACATATTCACCAGCATTTTTAAATTTTTTTGTCTTTCTGATAATAGCCATCCTAACTGGAGTGAGATGATACCTCATTGTGGTTTCGATTTGTATTTCGGACATGATTAGTGAGTTTGTGCATTTTAAAGTATATTTAATGGAAATTTGTATGTGTCCTTTTGAAAAACATATGTTCAAATCACATGCCAATTTTTATTGGGAATCCTTTTATTTTTTGCTATTGAAATGTTTTAAGTCCTCATATATTCTGAATATTAATCTTCTGTTGGATAAATAGTTTGCTAATATTTTCTTTCATCACATAGCATTTCTTTTCACTCTGTTGATTGTTTCCTTTTTGTACAGAAGCTTTTTAGATTAACATAATCATATTTATATATGTATATTTTTTGTTGTCTATGCTTTTGAGATATGATTCATAAAATGTTTTCTCAGACTAGTATCCTGAAGTATTTTCTTTGTGTTTTCCTCTAGTAGGTTCATACTTCTGGGTCTTATATTGAGCTCTTTGATCTATTTGGGGTTGATTTTCACATAGGGGAAAAGATGAAAAGTCTAGTAACATTTTTTTTTTTTTTTGCATTTGAATTTCCAGTTTTTTAGTACCATTTATTAAAAGGTTGTTCTTTCTCCAATAAGTGTTCTTGGCACTTACGTTGACAATCAGTTAGAAGTTGATAGATGGATTAATTTCCAGGCTTTCTAGTCTGTTTAATTGGTCTATATGTCTGTTTTCATGCTGGTATCATGCTGGTTTGGTTACTATAGCTTTGTGGTATATTCTAAGTCAGGTAGTGTGATGCCTCTAGCTTTGTTCTTTTTGTTCAGGGATTTATATGAGTATATAATGTATTTGATCATTTCACACAATTTTTAAAATTTAATTTTACAAAAGTTAAGATTTTGTTCTGTTTCTGTGGAGTATATTGATAGAGCTTGCATTGAATACTTAGGTTGCTTTATGTATTATTATTATTTTAACAATATTAATTCTTCCAATCTAGAAGCATAAGATGTCTTTCCATTTGTTTGCATCCTCTTCAATTTCTTTCATCAGCATCTTGTTGCTTTCATCAAAGAGAAATTTTGCCTTCTTAAATTTAATCTTGGTATTATAATTTATTTTTAGGTCTTTTAAATGACATTGCCTTCTCAGTTTTTTCCATCTACTCTGCTGTTCATGTTTAGAAACACTAGTGTTTATCAATATGTAACATTTTATCAATATACAATATTTGTATGTTGATGTTGTATACTACAACTTTACTGATTTTGTTTATCTGAATAGTTTTTGACAGCATCTGTAGATTTTTCTATGTATAAAATTATGTTGTCTTCAGAGAGACAATTTGACTTCCTTCTGTCTAATTTTGATGCCTTTTCTTTCCTTTTCTTGCCTAATTTCTCTCTGTAGGTCTCCTAGTACCATGCTGAATAAGACTGGTGAGAGTGGGCATCCTTGTCTATTTCTGGTTCTGAGAAGAAAAGCTTTTGGATTTTCCTCACTCAGTAAGATGTTACCTGTGGGTTGGTCACATACAGCATTTACTATGGTGAGCAGCTTTGCTTTTGCATGTAATTACTGATAATTTTAAAATGAAGAGATATTGAATTTTATCTAATACTTTTCTCCATTTATTGATATAATAATGTTTTTTTCTTAATTCTGTTGATGTGATATATCACATTTATTGATTTCTGTATGCTGAATTATCATTTTATTCCTGAAATAAATGCCACTTGACCCTTTTTAAAAAAATGAATATTGAATTCAGCTTGCCAGTATTTTGTTGAGGATTTTTGAATATATGTTTTTTAGGAATATCAGCCTGTAGTTTTGTGTGTTGTGTCATTATCTGGTTTTGATATCAGGGTTGTGCTATTCTTACAGAAAGAGTTAGGAAGAATTTCCTCCTCTTCCATTATTTGATAAAGTTTGAGAAGAATTTGTAGTAATTCTTTATTAGAGGTTTTGTAGAATTTAGCAGTGAAGCCATTTGGTTCTGAACTTTTCTTTGTTGGGAGAATTTTTATTAGTGATAATCCTTGAATCTATTTTAAATCTTCTTTTTTTTCAAGTCATTTTTTGGTGTTGAGTATTGTTTCCAAACAAATTCATTTTGACCCCTTCAAATAATCCTTTACATTTGCAAGTCCTTGAATTTTGTGAATTTTTTATTAAAATGTACAAAGAACTCAGAAATGATTTTTTTGGCCCATAAGCTGCTTCTCACAGATTTTGGTAATATTCCTAACTTGTTTTATAGTGGAATTCCTGACTTGTTTTATATAAGAATATATAAATCACTTCAAAACCGATTTTAGAATATTGCCTATGCTTTAAGAAGCTTCTGGAAATCAGTAGCCCACAAATAAACACAGGTGTCATGTTAAATTAATGAATATTTGTTCTTGGGAAACACCCACCCAGAAGGCTGTGACATATTGTAACTTTGGTTGTTGGAAATTTAGAATAGGAAAACTTTAGGAATAATAGGTTTAAAATCATTTTGTATTTGCCCTGGTGCTCCAACTTCACCAAATAGATCCATTGTCACTCATTTAGAGATGGCAGCCCAAATTCAGTAAAATACATACTGATTTTATGCATTATGCATAGACAAACCCTAGTCTGGGAATGCAAATTTCAGATTAATCTTTCCATACTTTCTGTGTACATTTTCTCTTAAATGATATTTATCCCTCACAATTAAAAAAAATCAAAACAGAAAAATCTTCATGACCAATTTATCTATGAAAAAGTGATTATAGATATATTGCTTATTTTTAGTTGTTAACTATGGTCTTTCATATCTCTGTTTAATGATAGAACTCTAATTAATTTACTCTTAACCAGTATGCATTTTATGTTTCATTTTATATTTTGAGGTCTTTCAAGAGATTTTGACAATAACATAAATTCTATCTACCCATGTCCATTGGAGCTCTATCATAGACTGGCAACATAAAAGGAGAGACAGTAGATTCTCATTTTCTGCAGATACAGTATTTGCAAATTTGTCAATTTGCTAAAATTATTTGCAGCCCTCAAATTGATATTTCCAGAGCTTTGAAAATCATTCACAGACATCCCCTGAAGAGCAAAAACTTGAGCCATCTGAATTACACATTTTCAGCTAAGGTCATTATACCATTCTCTCACTGAAAATATTTTTGCAAATGTGTTTTGTACATTTTTTTGTGCATGATTTCTTTATTTTTGTGCTTGTTGTTACTGGAGTTAATACTGTGTGATATAACTTTGCTTTAGGCATGTGTTGTAGTGCTGCTGGTCTTGAAGTTAATGTTAATGAATTAGATGATATATTATATAAGATCCCTCTTATAACACAAGATGATGTAAAAGTGTGATGGAAATATTGTGAGCAGAGTCTTGCAGCAACCTAACCATATTTTCATTAGGAGCAATGATTCTGTATTTGCTATACTGGTGTTCAGAGTATACAACTAGGAATAATAAGAAGAGACTGTATTTACATATTATCTCTATGGATGCCTATTCTAATTTGCAAATCTTGTGGTAGAGCTATTATATTTTGTTTTGTTTTGTTTGAGATAGGGTCTTACTTCGTCACCTAGTTTGGAGTGCAGTGGCACAATGTCCTATCACTGTAGTCTTAACTTTCTAGGCTTAAGTGTTCCTTCTGCCTTCCCAATTCCCCAAGTAGCTGGAACTACAGGTGTGCACCACCATGCTTGGTTAATTTTTGTAGTTTTCATAGAGATGGGATCTCACTATGTTTCCCAGGCTGGTCTTGAATTTCTGAGCTCAAGCCATCTGCCCTCCTCAGCCTCCCCAAGTACTAGATTAGAGGCATGAGCCACTGAACATTATGTTTTTTTTTTTCCTACCATTTCAAATCAAAGTTTGATTAATGGGTCACCCTCATCTAATTTTTATTGTTGTTCTAAAATAAATAATAACTAGGTTGATTGTCTTACTTTTATTTATATTTGTTCACTTTTATGAACCATAAAAAGAGCCAAGGTTTATGTTAAAATGAATCTGTGCTTTGTTCTTTCTTACAGAATTGTATACATAATATTAAAATTATCCCATTAAATTACCTAAAAAGTTTTTCCTGTTTTCTTGATGACTATAATTTTAGCATTATCTGAACCCCTAAATCCCAAATAATATGTTGTTTACATGCTTCAGTGAGGATTTCTGAGGTACTTTGCTGGTAAAATAAACTGAAACATTTCTGTCTTTTGCTTGAAAATTTCCATCATCTTTCTTTTAAGGGCTGTATGAAGGAATATTGACCTTTGCTTTTAAAATATATTGCCAACCAACTATACTCTTTTACGAAACAAGTGCATTTCACTATCATAATTCACGTTCAATAATAAGTGATAATTTTAGTTAAAATGAAGTAAGTTGTAACTGAATATTTCAAATTATTATGGCAAGCTCTGATTTTATTTTATTTCTTCACTAAGAATTACAGCTTCAGCAAAATATTCCTTTTTTTTCTGAAAGGCATCCCTCCATGTTTTTTTTTATTTTTTATTATTTTTTATTTTTTTTTATGGATTGGAGGTTTCAGTGGGATGGGAGAATCACAAGGAATCAGGTGTTCAGAGGAATGTATTGAGGATAGGTGAGGAACTAGGATGTTGAAAAGTAAAAAAAGGAGAGAAGGAGAGGAAGAAAGAGGAAGAAAAAGAGGGAGAGAGAACAGGAATATTGCTTCATTCTAAAAATGGGTATTAATAATGGCCAATCAATATTTTGTGTATTTAAAATGGAGAACTCTATAAATATTTATTGAGTTTACTTGTTCCAGATCTGAGTTGAAGTCCTGGATATCCTTATTAATTTTCTGTCTCGTTGAGTCTAAATCTCATTATGGGTCTTATGTATCTGGATATTAAGATCTCTTATTGTTGCATTGATCCTTTTACCACTGTATCTTTGTTGCTTTGAAATCTATTTTATCAAATGTGAGAATTGCAACTCCTGCTTTTTGTTGATTTATTTATTTTTGCTCTCCATTTGGTTGCTAAATTTTTCTCCAAACCTTTTTTTTGAGTCTTTGTGTATCTTTGGATATACCGTTAGGTTTTGGCTGTATCTTTTGATTGGGGGATTTAGTCGATTTAAATTTAGGGTTACTGCCATTTGATGTTAACTGGCTATTTTATCCACTTGTTGATGTAAATTCTTCTTTATGTTGATGCTCTTTACATTTTGGTATATATTTAGAAAGGCTCATACTGGTTGTTCCTTTCTATGTATAATGCTTCAGCAAAATATTCTATGGACTAATACATGGATAGTAAGTTAGTGATTTAGATAGTTATTTGGATTTTTAAATATTTAACTCTATGTATTTGTATATATTCAAATCAGAGTCTCTTTTTTGTTGTTGTTTAATGTTAATGCAAATGACTTTTGCCAACTATAGGCCCTTGGGAACTATCCTTGTAGGTCTATTATCAATAATTAAGATAAAATTGACTTTTTATTCCCTTTCATATTTCTATTTTGGTTGCAAAAATGATTATCCTCCTATTAAAAAAATTATCTTTGCACTTGCTGAAGCAGAACAATTACTTTATTTCCACTTCAGAGAAATTTCTTTTTGGAGGTTGAAGCACCTGCTATGCATACATTATGGAAAGAACATACCAATAATTTAGAATGAAAGTTTGAATATAAATGTCAGACATTACCGAAGCCTGTTTCATAATGTGCTTATGCATCAGTTTCTTTGTTTTACTATTTTATTGCTATAGAAACAGGCAGATATATGAGAGTGTGTGTGTGTGTACATATATATGTATATATATATGTGTGTGTGTACATATATATGTATATATATGTGTGTCTGTGTTTGTATATTGTGTATATGTATGTATGTAATTAATAGACAAGTATAACAACTAAGTATTTAACAAATAAATGACATCAATTATTTACCAGTGTTAACATGGCCACAATTCTAGGTAAATGATGGCAACAATTTTTCAATCTTTGGCTTTCTGGTATGTTCTATTTGCCTTGGAATATTTGCATTTACTCATCAATGCCTGCAAACTCAGTTACATATTGTAAGGGCATGCAGATGTATTCCATGAGCTTCAACTAATAAATAATTGGGAATAGAAAGGAAAAAGTAAAGAAATTGAAATTTGACTTACTGCCCAAAGCTTATCAATTGCTTGATTTATTTCAGTTTTAATCTTCAGATCCTAAGGAACTTATCCATCCTAACCATCTCACAAGTTGTTAGAGGAACCCAGGGGAGGTAAATGAATCAGGGGTGGGTGGGGAGGCAGTCTTTCCCGTGCTATTCTTGTGATAGTGAATAAGTCTCATGAGATCCAATGGGTTTAACAGGGGTTTGGAACTGGGGAACAGAAAGAGGTTGAAACAGTTTGGAGGGCTCATAAGGAAAAGTTTGGAACCTCCTAGATACTTGTTGAGTGGCTTTGGCCAAAATGCTCACTGCCATATGAACAATAAAGTCCATGCTGAGGTGGTCTCATATAGAGATGAGAAACATGTCAGGAACTGGAGCAAAGGTGACTCTAGTTATGTTTTAAAAAAGAGACTGGTGACATTTTGCCCTGCCACAGAGACTTGTGGAACTTTAAACTTGAGAGAGATGATTTAAGGTATCTAGTGGAAGAAATTTCTCAGCAGCGAAGCATTCAGGAGGTAATTGGGTGCTGTTAAAGTCATTCAGCTCTAAAAAGAAAAAAGAACGTAAAGGTTCAGAAAATTCGCACCCTGATGACACAAAAGAAAAACCCATTTTTTAAGTGGATTTCAAGCCAACTAAAGAAATTTGTCTAAGTAAATAGAAGCTAAATGTTAACCCCCAATATATTGGGAAAAATGTCTCCAGGCCAGGTCAGAGATATTCATGACAGCCCACAGGACCACTTTTTCCTCCTGGGCCTCCCATCACAGGCCTAATTTGCTTTTGAGTTTACAGGTTCATAGGTGGAAGGGACTTGCTTCATCTCAGATGGGAATTTGGACTGTGGACTTTTGGGTTAATGCCGAAATGACTTAAGGCTTTGTGGGACTGTTGGAGAAGGCATGATTGGTTTTAAAATGTTAGGACATGAGATTTGGAAGTACCAGGGGTGGAATTATACGGTTTGGCTGCGTCCTCACTACAATCTTAACTGGAATTGTATCTCCCAGAATTCCCATGTGCGGTGGGAGGGACCTGGGGGAAGGTATTTAAATCATGGTGCCTGCCTTTACTGTGCTACACTCATGATAGTAAGTTTCATGAGATCTGATGAGTTTATCAGGGGTTTCCGTTTTTGCTTCTTTCTCACTTTTCACTTGCTGTCATTATGTGAGAAGTGCTTTTGGTTTCTCTCCATGATTACTGAGGCTTCCCCAGCCATGTGGAACTTTAAGTTCAATTAAAACTCTTTTTGTTCCCATTTTCAGGTATGTCTTTATTGGCAGCATAAAAACTATTACACCAGCTCTATATAATTGGCACTTACATAAGCCTTGTTCTTTCTTACCTTCTTTAATCATTTTTCAGAATCAACCACTTGAGAAGGTATATGTACTTACTGTTATTTTTTTCCACTCTGTTTCAGTCTAGATTACTTTCTTATCTCTCTGCAGAATGCACTGTCACAATTGTTAGTTAACATTGGAGATCAGCTCCCAGATTTGATCATCATTAAAGTCCTTCTTGAAATAATATTTTCACTTCGCTTTTCTGTTAGCACATTCTCCTGGTTTCCCTTCTGTTTCTTGAACTTCTCTCATACTGTCTTATTCATCTCTACCTAGACATCAAATATTCATGTTGCCTGGAGCTTGAAAATTTAGTCTGGCTAAATTTGCAATATTTTCAGAGTGAATTTTCCGTATTAACTGCTACTTTTCTTCCTCGATTCTTATGACTCCCAGCACTGACTTATTTTTGAACATCCACACTTATTTTTTCAAATGTTTATTTCACATCTCCACATTTTTTCCATAGGCATCTTGAATTAAACCTATCCAAAAATGAGTCCATGAAACTTTAGCAACAGTGTTTCACAGCCTGTGTTACCAATGATAAAATTCAGAAAAGCTACAGTTCTCCTGGTGTCCTCTTCCTTGCTCTATTTAATTTATTATGAAACCCTATTTATTTTACTCATTAAATATCATTAGAACATATTCATTGTTTTCTGTATGTTTCAGTCTCTCCTGGTTCATGTTAGTATCACTTCCTGCCTAGACTACTGCAGTGGTTTACTAACTTCTTTCTCTAAACTCACTTTTGCTTCCTTCTTTCAAATGAATTTTCCACCTACATATGTAGTGGATATTATAAAATGTGATGCCAAAGATATTGGACAGTCAATTAAGTATCTAAAACTTAATGTTGTTATCCGATCTATGGTAGATAGATAACTGGGAGCAGTGAAGCATTTGAGTGAAAGGAAGATTCTCAGTTTATGGGAATTGAGCTGATGTTAAGAGGCTGAGCTTAGTAAATGATATCAAGAATGAAAAGAAGAGTTATCTACATGGTTAATCTTCTGTATTGTGTTTGGTGGTGGTGATAAGTGAGATGCCAGGCTATGTGAGCAAGTACAAAAAGCAGTAGCTGTCCTTTGCTAAAAAAAAAAAAAAATTCATGATATTCCTGATTAGATTTAATGCATTGCTCTTTACAGCTCTCTAAGGAAACTATAACACTGTCTTTGTCATCCATTAGCCATTATATATTTATGTGGGCGCATGTGTACACATGCATGAACACATGAAGGTATATATGTATATAAACCTATACCTCAGTGTATGACAGTGTAACAGTGTAACTTCTTTTTCTTGGTCTTCCTCGGTGATCTATTGCTTTCTAGGAATATATTGCATCTCGAAAAAGTATTTCAGAGACCAGTCAGCCAATAATTTCTGAGTACAACAAATATCATTTTCTTTGACTATAAACTTTTATACCTAACAAAAGGTTATTAATTTCTTTATGATGATAGCTGAAGTTATAGACTATATGTCAGAATTTGTTAGTTTAATACTTTCTGGGCTTAAAAATTGTCAAGTAAGTCACCTTTAGTGAGTTTTTTGGCCTAAATTAGCACCCTGAATATCCTAAACTGTTAAATAAAAAAAAAGTGGTCAGATATCTAAAAATAATGAAAGAAAAAAGAACAGTTCTGTATCTTAGTAACTTAGTTAAGCAGAAGACTGAAAATCACACACATTTTCATCCTCTGTTATTTTTCTTTTTATGTAGTTGCCATTTGTAATATCTGAAACTTGTTAAAATTCATATGAATACGTTCTAAATATGTACTATCCATCAACAAGGTGAGTAATAAATTTAAGTCATTTAATTTATATAACTAATTTACCGGCATTTGTCTTTGAAAACAAATTTGTCTGAAAAATTCCATTGGGGGATGGGAAAAAATTCCTTTGAAATGCAACAAGCATTTCATTGGAATTTAATAAAAACGTTTTATTTTAGTAATTATTTTGAATATTCTTGAGATAAATTTAAGAAAAATAATAAATACATTTTTCTTCTTATTTAGCTTGTGTGGTTCCTCCAGATTTTTTCGCTCCAGACCTTTTTTTCTATATTGTCCCTATTGAAGAGAGATATATGTAATCTACAGTTATAATATGGGAAAATATTCTTATCGATATGGATGTATGTAAGTAGAGTATAATTATTTTAAAAAATAATTATTTTAAAAATAATTATTGAAAATATGCATAATTATTTTAAAAATATGTATTGAGCATAATATTTATATGGTTTATGTTTTTCTTAAACATACAGGAAAATAGTTGTACCAAAAGGGAAGGGTAACCAAATTTGACTTTCAGTTGTATAAACAATTTTATATCACTGCTGGTAGAATGACATTTGTTCAGTTAAAATGCATTGTGTCTGGATTCTCCAAGAGAAAGAACCAATAGAAATAATGGAGGCAGCAAACCACATTGCCATGTATGTACCTATGCAACAATCCTGCATGATCTGCACATGTACCCCAAAACCTAAAGTACAATTTAAAAAAAAGAAAAGAAATATATGTATATATATGCACACATATATTAGAACATATATAGAATATAGAATCAATAGAAATATAGATATATATACACACACACATATATACATATACATATATGTGTGTGTGTGTGTATACATAGAGAGAGAGAGAGAGAGAGAGAGAGAGAGAGAGAGAGAGAAATGTTATTGTAAGAAATTGATTCACATGATGATGGAGGCTAAGAATTCCCAAGATCTGCAGTTGTTGAGCTGGAGGCTTAGAAGAGCCAATGATAGCATTCCAGTTCAAGCCCAAAGGTCAAAGAAGCAGGAGAGCTGATGGTGTAAGTTCCAGTCTAGTCTGAATCCAAAGGCAAGAAGAGACTGATGTCTAAGCTCAAACACAGGCAGAGAGAGAATGATCTTACTCTGCCTTTGTGTTCTATTCAGGCATTCAAAAGATTGGATAATACCCAATTGTATTGGGGAGGTCCATCTCTTTTAGTCAGTCCACACATGAACATGCTCATCTTTGCTGGAAACATCCTCAAAGAAACGCTCAGAAATAATGGTTAATAAGTTATATGCTCATCCTGTGATAGGGTCAAACTGACACATAATGGTAATCAGCACAGATGAGCACATTTTTTAAAATGTCACTGTCTCAGAAATTGACAAACATTAAGACACGAAATCATAATGGTTAAGAAGACACCCATGCTGGCAGATTCCTTGGATATGAATGTCAACCACTCCACTTGTATAGTAGCGTGATGATCACAGAAAATTCCATTATCCATTCAAAGTGTTAAAATCTTTATCTCTAAGAGATTATTATAACTGTCACATAGCTAATGTGAGTTTAAGTGACATAACCCATATAATTAAAAAAATAGGTAGCCTATTATGAAAGTGAAAAAAATTTAACCCTTTAAACATTTTGCTGAATGATATAATGGAAGTAAGTATATTGAGCCAATGGAATTCTATGTTACAATAGGAAAGTGGAAAATTCAGTTTTCAATTTTCATTTATGGTAGTTATATGGAAATTTACTAGTCATCAAATTTCCCTAGGCAAATCCAAGTCACCCAAATCAACATTTAATCAGACTATTTAATTTATTTAAATTTGTATAAATTATAAATACCAGATACCTTTTGAAGCAGATATCTATCATTTCTATTGTAAGTTTTGATAGTTTCATGGAGTTTAATACTTAGTTTAACAACATGGATATTGGCATTTTAGGATGAAGATCTTTCATATTTGTAAATATTTCCAATGAGATCAAAACACAGTAATGATGTAATATCCACAATTATCTGCTTTATACATACATTTACAATGTTTGGTTTAATAGTCAAAAGTCATATCCTTTTCTCCTCAAACTAGTTTCATTCAACTCTCCAAATTTAATTATTATTATAATGTGATATGTATTTAAAAAGTAATATTTTCTTGATAGAATTTTTTATTTGTGGTCATAAGCATCTCTAAATAAAAAAATCAGGAGTAAGTTATTCTCTTTTTTTTAATTTATTGTCTTTCTGACTAACGTTAAAAAGTAATAACCTCTATTAGGTGGGATAGTAGTAGAGATATAATAAGAAGAGTACAAATGATAATATGTGCATCATATTTGAATCTACATGCAGAATGGGAATGTGAAAAATGAAATGTGAAAGTCCTTCTTGGTCCTTCTCTAGGAAGATAAACGTTATTAAATATTTTGTGTATTTTTCCAAGAAAAGGTTATATATACACCAGCAAACACACTTACATACTGTTCTGTGCTTTTTTTTTAACTTATTACTACAGGATATCTCTTATTAAAGCATATAGATCTATTTCATTGTTTTAACTGCTGCATAGTATTTTGTAATGTGCTGATGCTATAACCAGTCTTCCCTTTGGTGGCCATTTAGGTTGTTTGCATTGCTATTCCAAGCAATGGTGTTTTACACTTACCATTTTTGCATCAGTCTTTCCTGGTTAGTCCCTAACTATTACAGATTATGTCAACTTATCATATATTTTCATAAAAAACTTTAACACATTAAAGTGATCTATGAAAATATAGCTCTTTATGAAAATGCAATTTCTATTAATGATTAATTTATTGTTAGAATGGGACAGAGTTTGCCATATATTCTATTCTTATTATTTTTTAGGTCACTGACATGGTTTGCCTGTGCATCCACCCAAATCTAATGTTGAATTGTAACTCCCACAATTCCCATGTGTCATGGGAGGAACCCAGTAGGAGGTGATTGAATTATGGGGGGCAGGTCTTTCCTGCACTGTTCTCATGGTAATGAATGGGTCTCATGAGAACTGGTGGTTTTAAAATGGGAGTTTCCCTGCACAAGCTCTCTTCTCTTGTCTGCTGCCCTGTCAGATGGGCCTTTCACCTTCTGCCATAATTGTGAGATCTCTTCAGCCACATGAAACTGTAAGTCTAATAAACCTCTTTATTTTGTAAATTGCACCTTTTTGGGTATGTCTTTATCAGCAGCATGAAAATGAACTAATACAGTAAATTGATATCAGTAGGGTGGGGTGCTGCTGTAAAGATAACTGAAATTGTGGAAGCGACTTTGGAGTCAGGTAACAGACAGAGGCTGGAACCTCTGTTTGAAGGGCTCAGAAGAAGACAGGAAACTGTAGGAAAGTTTGGAACCTCCTAGAGACTTGTTGAATGGATTTAACCAAAATGCTGACAGAGATATAGGCAATAAAGTCCAGGCTGAGGTGGTCTCAGATGAAAATGAGGAACTTATTGGGAACTGGAGCAAAGGTGACTCATGTTATGTTGTAGCAAAGAGATTGGCAGCATTTTGCCCCTGCTCTAGAGACTTGTGGAACTTTGAACTTGAGAGAGATGATTTAGTCTATCTGAGGGAAGAAATTTCTTTCTTTTTTTTAATTGCATTTTAGGTTTTGGGGTACATATGCAGAACATGCAAGACAGTTGCATAGGTACACACATGGCAGTGTGTGTTGCTGCCTTCCTCCCCTTCACCCACATTTGGCATTTCTCCCCAGGCTATCCCTCCCCAGCTCCCACCATGCTGTCCATCCCCTATTCCCCCCAATAGACCCCAGTGTTTGGTACTCCCTTCCCTGTGTCCATGTGTTCTCATTTTTCATCACCCACCTATGAGTGAGAATATGTGGTATTTCATGTTCTGTTCTTGTGTCGGTTTGCTGAGAATGACGTTCTCCAGATTCATCCATGTCCTTACAAACGTCATGAACTTATCATTTTTGATTGCTGCATAATATTCCATGGTGTATATGTGCCACATTTTCCCAATCCATTCTATCATCGATGGGCATTTGGGTTGGTTCCAGGTCTTTGCTATTGTAAACAGTGCTGCAATGAAGATTCGTGTGCATGTGTCCTTATAGTAGAATGTTTTATAATCCTTTGGATATATACCCAGTAATGGGATTGCTGGGTCAAATGGAATTTCTATTTCTAAAACCTTGAGGAATTGCCACACTGTCTTCCACAATGGTTGAACTAATTTACACTCCCACCAACAGTGTAAAAGTGTTCCTATTTCTCCACATCCTCTCCAGCATCTGTTGTCTCCAGACTTTTTTTTTAGGGAGGGAAGGAGGAAGGGAGGAAGGCAGGAAGGGAGGGAAGGAGGAAGGGAGGAAGGAAGGAAGGGATGAAGGAAGGAAGGGAGGAAGAGTGGGAGGGAGGGAGGGAAGGAGGGAGGGAAGGGAAGGAAGGAATTCAAGCAATGAGAAAGACATTGCCGACCTGGTTCTAGAGGTTTACAAGTTGATTTCTTTTTTTGAGAGAAGGAAAGAAAAAAAAAATGAGTAAAGGAGAGAAAGAACGAGGAAGAGAGAGAGGGAGGATGAATGGAAATATTGCTTTATTCTGAAAAAAATGGGTATTAATAATGGCCAATCAATGTTTCATTTAAACCTATGAGTAGGTGTGATGTGGTATTGACAAGAATGTATATTTTATGTATTTGAAGTGGAGAGCTCTATAAATATTTATTAAGTTTACTTGTTCCAGATCTGAGTTCGAGTCCTTGATATCCTTATTAATTTTCTGTCTCATTGAATCTAAGTCTCTACGTATCTGGGTGTTAGGATCGTTAGCTCTTGTTGTTGTATTGATTCTTTTACCACTATATCTTTGTTGCTTTAAAATCTATTTTATCTGCTACGAGAATTGCAACTCCTGCTTTTTATTTATTTATTTTTGCTCTCCATTTGGTTGGTAAATCTTTCTCCATTCCTTTGTTTTGAGTCTTTGTGTATCCTTGCATGTGAAACAGGTCTGGATGTAACATGCTGGTGGGTTTTGGCTGTGTCTTTTGATTGGGGGATTTAGTCGATTTAAACTTAGGGTTACTGCCATTTGATGTTAACTGGCTGTTTTATCCATTCGTTGATGAAAATTCTTCTTTATGTTGGTGCTGTTTACTTTTTGGTATATTTTTATTAAGGCTAATACTGGTTGTTTCTTTCTGTGTGTAATGCCTCTTTCAGAAGCTCTTGTAAAGCAGGCCTGGTGGTAATAAAATCTCTGAGTACTTGCTTGTTCATGAAAGATTTTATTTTTCCTTCAGTTGTGAAGCTTAGTTTGGCTGGATATGAAATTCTGGGCTGAAGGTTCTGTTCTTTGAGGACATTGAATATTGGCCCCCACTCTCTTCTGGCTTGTAGAGTTTCTGCTGAGAGATCTGCTGTAAGTCTGATAGGCTTGCCTTTGTGGGTAATCTGACCTTTCTCTCTGGCTGCCCTTAGTATTTTCTCCTTCGTTTCAACCCTGGTGAATCTAACGATTATGTGCCTTGGGGTTGCTCTTCTTGAGAAATATCTTTGTGGTGTTCTCTGTATTACCTGGGGTTGAATATTGACCTGCTTTGCTAGTTCAGGAAAATTTTCCTGAATTATATCCTGAAGGGTATTTTCCAGCTTGGATTCATTCTCTCCGTTGCATTCAGGTACACCTATCAAAGTAGATTTGGTCTTTTCACATAGTCTCACATTTCTTGGAGATTTTGCTCATTCCTTTTTATCCTTTTATCTCTAATCTTGTCTTCTTGTTTTCTTTCATTTAGTTGGACTTTGACCTCTGTTATCCTTTCTTCTGCTTGAACAATTCGAGTGTTTAAACCTGTGCATACTTCTTGGAGTTCCCGTATTGTATTCTTCGGTTCCATTAATTCACTTATATTCCTCTCTAAGTTGTCTATTCTCAATAGGATTTCGTCAAACCTTTTTTCAAAGTTCCTGGTTTCTTTACGTTGGGCTACAACATGTTCTTTTAACTCACAGAAGTTTCTTATTATCCATTCCTTGAAGAGTGATTCTGTCATTGGGATGTGCTCATTCTCTGTCAAGCCTTGTTCCATTTTTGATGTGGAACTGTGATCATCTTTTGAGGGAGAGGCATTCTGATTTTGAGTATTCTCAGCCTTTTTATGCTGGTTTCTTCCCATCACTGTAAATTTATCCTCCTGTCATCTTTGAAATTACCAACTTTCAGATTAGGTCTCTTGATTGGACGTCCACGTTATTAGTTCCCAGGGCCACAACAGTGGCGTTAAGACTGATGGTGCTTTTCTGCCCAGGATTCTCCAGTCTTGCTTCCTTCTTGTGTCTGTAATGGGCGACTCTGCCTTCCCTGGGCTCTAAACCTCAGTCAGAAGGGGAACCAGTTTCGTTTACTCTGTGCCGAGAGCTGCCGCACTGAGGTGCCGTCACAGCCACTGCACTGGTCTCAGGAGTCATGCTGGGGACCTGTGAGTGTCCTTGGTCAGAAGGGGAGCCAGCCCAGTTTACTCTGGTCCAAGAGCTTCCATGCCAAAGTGCCGGCAAGAGTCATGCTGGCAACCCCTGTCGTTCCTCAACTGGGGATCTTCTGCTCTGTGAGCGACCAGAATTTGTCTGAAAGTGTGGCGTCCTATAGTTCTCTATGCTTTGACTGAGGGCTGCAATCCCGAGCTGTTATCGATCGGCCATATTGGATCGTCTCTCCTGTCTCCAGATTTTTTAATGATTGCCATTCTAACTGGCGTGAGATGGTATCTCAATGTGGTTTTGATTTGCATCTCTCTGATGACCAGTGACGATGAGCATTTTTTCATGTTTGTTGGCCTCATGTATGTCTTCTTTTGTAAAGTGTCTGTTCATAACCTTTGCCCATTTTTGAATGGGTTTGTTTGTTTTTTTTCTGTAAATCTGTTGGAGTTCTTTGTAAATTCTGGATATCAGCCCTTTGTCAGCTGGGTAAACTGCAAAATTTTTTTCCCATTCCTTTGGTTGCCAATTCACTCTAGTGACTGTTTCTTTTGCTGTGCAGAAGCTGCAGAGTTTGATTAGGTTCCATTTGTCTATTTTGGTTTTTGTTGCTAATGCTTTTGGTGTTTTGGTCATGAAGTCCTTGCCTACTCCTATGTTCTGAATGGTTTTGCCTAGATTTTCTTCTAGGGTTTTTATGGTGCCAGGTCTTATGTTTAAGTCTTTAATTCATCTGGAATTAATTTTAGTGTAAGGTGTCAGGAAGGGGTCCAGTTTCTGCTTTCTGCACATGGCTAGCCAGATTTCCCAACACCATTTATTAAACGTGGAATCCTTTCCCCATTGCTTGTTTTTGTCAGATTTATCAAATATTGTATGGTTGTAGATATGTTGTGTTGCCTCTGGTGCCTCTGTTTTGTTCCATTGGTCTATATCTCTGTTTTTGTACCAGTACCATGCTGTTTTGATTACTGTAGCCTTGTAGTATAGTTTGAAATCCAGTAGTGTGATGCCCCCTGCTGTGTTCTTTTTGCTTAGAATTGATTTGGGTATGCAGGCTCTCTTTTGGTTCCATATGAAGTTCATGGTGGCTTTTTCCAGTTCTGTGAAGAAAGTCAATGGTAGCTTGATTGGGATAGCACTGATTCTGTAAATTACTTTTGGCAGTATAGCTATTTTCACAATATTAATTCTTCCTAACCAGGAACATGGAATGTTTCTCCATCTATTTGTGTCCTCTCTTATGTTCTTGAGCAGTGGTTTGTAGTTTTCCTTGAAGAGGTCCCTTACGTTCCTTGTGAGTTGTACTCCTAGGTATTTTATTCTTTTTGTAGCAATTGTGAATGGAAGTTCATTCTTAATTTGGCTCTCTTTAAGTCTGTTATTGATGTATAGGAATGCTTATGATTTTTGCACATTGATTTTATATCCTGAGACTTTGCTGAAGTTGCTTATCAGTTTCAGGAGATTTTGGGCTGAGGCGATGGGGTCTTCTAGGTATACTATCATGTCGTCTGCAAATAGAGACAATTTGGCTTCCACCTTTCCTATTTGAATACCCTTTATTTCTTTTTCTTGCCTGATTGCTCTGGCTAGAACTTTCAGTATTATATTGAATAGGAGTGGTAAAAGAGGGCATCCTGGTCTAGTGCCAGATTTCAGAGGGAATGCTTCCAGTTTTTGCCCATTCAGTATAATATTGGCCATTGCTTTGTCATAAATAGTTTTTATTACTTTGAGATATGTTTCATAGATACCGAGTTTATTGAGGGTTTTTAGCATAAAGGGCTGTTGAATTTTGTCAAATGCCTTCTCTGTGTCAATTGAGATAATCATGTGGTTTTGTTTTTGGTTCTGTTTATGTGGTGAATTACGTTTATAGACTTGCGTATGTTGAACCAGCCTTTCATCCCCAGGATGAATCCTACTTGATCATGATGGATAAGTGTTTTGATGTGCTGTTGCAATCAGCTTGCCAATATTTTATTGAAGATTTTTGCATCTATTTTCATCATGGATATTAGCCTGAAGTTTTCTCTTCTTGTTGGGTCTCTGCCGGATTTTGGTAACAGGATGATGTTGGTGTCATAAAATGATATGGGAAGGATTTTCTCTTTTTGGATTATTTGGAATAGTTTCAGAAGAAATGGTACCAGCTCCGCTTTGTGTGTCTGGTAGAATTCGGTTGTGAAACCAATCTGGACCTGGGCTTTTTTGTGTGTGGTAGGCTCTTAATTGCTGCCTCAACTTCAGAGCTTGTTATTGGTCTATTCATAGTTTTGGCTTCCTCCTTGTTTAGGCTTGGAAGGACACATGTGTCCAGGAATTTATCCATTTTTCCAGGTTTACTAGTTTATGTGCATAGGTTTGTAATATTCTCTGATGATGGTTTAAATTTCTGTGGAATCTGTGGTGATTTCCCCTTTATCATTTATTATTGCATCTATTTGGTTGTTTTCTCTTTTCTTTTGTATCAGTCTGGCTACTGGTCTGTCTATTTTGTTGATCTTTTCAAAAAACCAGCTTTTGGATTTATTGATTTTTTGAAGGGTTTTTCATGTCTCTATCTCCTTCAGTTCTGCTCTAATCTTAGTTATATCTTGTCTTCTGCTAGGTTTTGAGTTTTTTTTTGATTTTGCTCCTCTAGCTCTTTCAATTTTGATGAGAGGGTGTCAATTTTGGATCTCTCCACTCTTCTCATATGGGCACTTATTGCTATATATTTTCATCTAGAGACTGCTTTAAATGTGTCCCAGAGATTCTGGTATGTTGTGTCTTTGTTCTCGTTGGTTTCAAAGAACTTCTTTATTTCTGCCTTCACTTCATTGTTTATCCAGTCAACATTCAAGAGCCAGTTGTTCAGTTTCCATGAAGCTGTGCAGTTCTGGGTTAGTTTCTGAATTCTGAGTTCCAACTTGATTGCACTATGGTCTGAGAGACTGTTAGTTATTATGTCAGTTGTTTTGCATTTGCTTATGGGTGCTTTACTTCCAATTATGTGGTCAATTTTAGAGTAGGTACGATGTGGTGCTGAGAAGAATGTATATTCTGTGGATTTGGGGTGGAGAGTTCTGTAAATGTCTATCAGGTTTGCTTGTTCCAGGTCTGAGTTCAAGCCCTGGATATCCTTGTTAATTTTCTGTCTGGTTGATCTGTCTAATATTGACAGTGGAGTGTTAAAGTCTCCCACTATTATTGTGTGGGAGTCTAAGTCTCTTTGTAAGTCATTAAGAACTTGCCTTATATATCTGGGTGCTCCTGTATTGGGTCCATATATATTTAGGATCATTAGCTCTTCTTGTTGTATCGATCCTTTGACCATTATGTAATGTCTTTCTTTGTCTCTTTTGATCTTTGTTGCTTTAAAGTCTATTTTATCAGAGATGAGAATTGCAACTCCTGCTTTTTTTTTGCTCTCCATTTGCTTGGTAAATCTTCCTCCATCTTTTGATTTTGAGCCTTTGTGTATCCTTGCATGTGAGATGGGTTTCCTGGATACAGCACACTGATGGGTTTTGGTTTTTTATCCAATTTGCCAGTCTGTGTCTTTTGATTGGTGCATTTAGCCCATTTACATTTAGGGTTAATATTGTTATGTGTGAATTTGATACTGCCATTTTGATGCTAGCTGGCTGTTTTGCCCATTAGTTGATAAAGATTCCTCATTTTGTTTATGCTCTTTAGCATGTGGTGTGATTTTGGAATGGCTGGTGCTGGTTGTTCCTTTCTATGTGTGGTGCCTCTTTCAGGAGCTCTTGTAAAGCAGGTCTGGTGGTGACAAAAATCTCTGAGTACTTGCTTGTTTGCAAAGGATTTTATTTTTCCTTCATTTATGAAGCTCAGTTTGGCTGGATATGTAATTCTGGGTTGAAAATTCTTTTCTTTAAGGATGTTGAATATTGGCCCCCACTCTCTTCTGGCTTGTAGAGTTTCTGCGGAGAGATCTGCTGTGAGTCTGATGTGCTTCCCTTTGTGGGTGACCTGACCTTTCTCTCTGGCTGCCCTTAGTATTTTCTCCTTCATTTCAACCGTGCTGAATCTGACGATTATGTGCCTTGGGGTTGCTCTTCTTGTGGAATATCTTTTTGGTGTTCTCTGTATTTCCTGGATTTGAGTGTTGGCCTGCCTTGCTATCCAGGTTGGGGAAATTTTCCTGGATAATACCCTGAAGAGTATTTTCCAGCTTGAATTCATTTTCTTTGTCACCTTCTGGTACACCTATCAAATGTACGTTAGGTCTCTTCACATAGTCCCACATTTTTTGGAGACTTTGTTCGTTCCTATTTGCGTTTTTTTCCTCTAATCTTGGTTTCTCATTTTATTTCATTGAGTTTATCTTCGACTTCTGATATTCTTTCTTCTGCTTGGTCAATTCGGCTGTTGAAACTTGTGCATGCTTCGTGACGTTCTCGTGTTGTGTTTTTCAGCTCCTTCATTTCATTCATATTTCTCTCTAAGTTGTCCATTCTTGTTATAATTTCCTCAAATCTTTTTTTCAAATCGTTTTTCAAGGTTCTTAGTTTCTTTGCATTGATTTATAACATGTTCTTTTAGCTCACAGAAGTTTCTCATTACCCACCTTCTGAAATCTAATTCTGTCATTTCATCATAGTCATTCTCCATCCACCTTTGTTCCCTTGCTGGTGACGAGTTTTGGTTCTTTGCAGGAGGCGAGGTGTTCTGGTTTTGGGTGTTTTCCTCCTTTTTGTGCTGGTTTCTTTCCATCTTTGAGGATTTATCCACCTGTCATCTGAGTAGTTGCTGACTTTTCGATTGGGTCTCTGAGTTGGGTCCAGATTGTTGATGATGAAGTATTTCTGTTACTTGGTTTTCCTCCTACCAGTCTAGCCCCTTTGCTGTATGACTACTGAGGTACACTGCAGGCCCTGCTTGTCTGGAGTACACCTGTAGCAGCCTCTGCACGTTCACTGAGAGCTGCAATCCTGAGTTGTTCTTAATGTGCCATCTTGAATCTGCGGGAAGAAATTTCTAAGCAGCAAAGCATTGAAGATGTGACTTGCATTCTGTTAAAGCTATTGACTTTTAAAAGGGAAGCAGAGCATAAATTTCAAAAAGTATATGGCCCATGTGTTAGAAAGGAAAAACCCATTTTTTGAGGAGAAATTCAAGCCAGCTGCAGAAATGTGCATAAGTAACTGGGAGTCAAATATTAATCCTTAAGAAAATGGAGAAAATGTCTCCAAAGCATTTCATAGGTTCTCATGGCAACCCCTCCCATCACATACCTAGAGGCCTAGGAGGAAAAGTGGTTTTGTGGTTTGGGTCCAGGGTCCCTGTGCTGTGTGCAACCTAAGGACTTGGTGTCCTACATCTCAGCTACTCTAGCCATGGCTAAAAGGGCACATATAGAGCTTGGGCTGTGGTTTTAGAGGGTCCAATCCCCAAGACTTGGCAGCTTCCATATGGTGTTGAAGCTGCTAGTACACAGAAGTGAAGAATTGGGATTTGGGAATCTCCAGCTAGATTTCAAAGAATGTATGGAAATGTCTGGATGCCCAAACAGAAATTTTGCTGCAGGGACAGGGCTCCCATGGAGAACCTCTGCTACACCAGTGTGGAAGGGAAATGTGGGATCAGAGCTCCCACACAGAGTCCCTACTAGGGCTCTGCCTAGTGGAGCTTTGAGAAGAGGGACACAATCCTACAGACCCCAGAATGGTAGATTCACTGACAGCTTGCACCAGGGACCTGGAAAAGCCACGGAAACTCAACATCATCCCATGAAAGCATCTAGGAGGGAGGCTGTACCCTGTAAAGCCATAGCGGTGGAGCTGCTCAAGACCATGGGAACCTTTCTCTTGCATTGGCCTGACCCAGATATGAGACATTGAGTCAAAAAAGATTATTTTGGAGCTTTAAGATTTGACTGCCCTTCTGGATTTCAGATTTGCATGGGGTGGTAGCCCCTTTGTTTTGTCCAGTTTCTCCTATTTGGAATGGCTGTATTTACCCATTGCCTATACCCCCATTGTACATGGGAGATAACTAACTTGCTTTTGATTTTACAGGCTTACAGGGAGAAGCAACTTTCCTTGTCTCAGATGAGACCTTGGACTGTGGACTTTTGAGTTAATGCTGAAATGAGTTAAGATTAAGTTAACAGTTAAGTTCACTGTTGGGAAAGCATGATTGGTTTTTGAAATATGAGGACATGAGATTTAGAAGAAGCCAGTGGCTGAATGATATGGTTTGGCTGTGCCCCAAGCAAATCTCATCTTGAATTGTAATTCCCACATGTCATGGGAGGAACCCAGTGGGAGGTGATTGAATTATGGGGAGGGGCTTTCCTGCACTGTTCTCTTGATGGTGAATGAGTCTCACAAGATCTGTTCGTTTTAAAAGTTGGAGTTTCCCTGCACATGCTGTCTTTTCTCATCTGCCACCACGTGAGATGTCCCTTTCACCTTCCACCATGATTTTGAGGTTTCCTTAGCCATGAGAACTGTGTCTAATAAACCTCTTTCTTTTGTAAATTGTCCAGTCTCGGGTATGTCTTTAAGAGGAGTATGAAAACGAACTAATAAACTCATCTTTGTAGATGTAGGTATTGAAATAACTTTTCCACATAGATAAATAGATGAGGATACTTGTGCTCTTCTAGCAATGTCATTGAATTCTTTCAACTCTTTTCAGATGTTCGTATATGTCTCATTCTAACTCTTCACCAAATAGTATTTTTAAGTGGCCTGTCGACAAACAATCCAAGTAGGTAACTTCTTCAGTTTCATTGAAAACTGATAGTTGGAAGAATTTGATTTTCAAACGTATTTATTTTTTATCCTGTTGTTAAAATTCTTTATCTTTTTCAAAATCATTAGAAATGTTTTGATTGATCTCACTACTGATGCTTAGGATTTTTGTAATTTTCTGAGGCAATCGCCTTGTGAGTTTAGGGGTGGACGACAGATATTTTACTTTGAAAAACTGGGAGAGGGTTATTATAATAAGGCAGAACATTAAGACTTGAAGTTCCATCAAAGGCTCTTAGGAAATATTTAACATCAAAGATGAAATTCTTTAAATTAGGAATTAATTTTCTTAAATTATCTGTGCTCACAGCCTTGAATGTCTCCAGATACTTCACTGCGCACCCAAGTCCAAGTGGTAGACTAGTGATCTAAGCAGCAACAATACCTTGGTTGGGTACACAACTTTACAAAGCATCTGTTGGTTGGGCATTCCAGATTACTATTTCTAGGCTCTTTCCTAAATAAGAGTTCTAGGGACTGACTAGGAAAACTAAAGAAAAAAATAGTCTTTAAAAATAGGTGACATATAATATTTTGTAAATCTAATCTAAAATTCATTAGGGTCATTCTCTACCAAGGCTGGATATTCTCTTGGGGCATAGTCTCTTTTGTGTAAGGAAAAGTTTCTTATTTTAATTTCCTACATAATTTAAATCTTGATGAATTGATTTCATTAGCACATTAAATCTGCATAGTGCTTACATTCCCTTCTCTCTTAACACAAACTAAAGCAAAAAAAAAAAAAATATATATATATATATATCCTCTGTTGTTGTTTGAGATTTCATTTGGGTAGATTGGGTTCTGACTGATTGCCTGCTCTTTATTACCTCATCACAAGTTGCATTGATTAAGATTAAAGCAGTTACACTTACATCTTTTCAACATCTTATTTAAAGCTTATTACAAACTTTTGTTCAGTTTAGAAACTGTGTATTATATGTACTGGGAAATAGTTTCCAAAAATTCTTTCAGCCTACAATGTATTCACAAGCTCTTAATTTTCACCTTTTCCAGTCTGATGCCTTTCAATCTAAAGCAATTTGTAATACCTTCAAGTGATAGTTGCAGGAGCTGATAAAAGCAAAGATCCATAGTCCATAACCTAAAGACAGGGATAGTTTTCCTATCCCATGACCTGCCCTGCCTCCATAGACAGATTAGATCTCTATTCAAATGGGTGGTTATCAAGAGTGACAAATAGTAATTATATTATCACAGGTCCAAAACCTCTCATAAAAATAAAACTCGTAGTTGCTTGTGGATTTGAGGAACCAGATTATGGCACTTTGTATGTATATGGTGTTTTAAATATCTGAAGTGTATAAATATAAGGAGGTTGGAATTTTATTATTGTAATTGAAAACGAAAAACCTTAAGCAACCATATTATACTTATCTTAAATTCATGGTATATATATATACCATGGTGTATATATATATCATAAAATTCAAATAATCTTATCATATTATAAAGAAAACATTCATATCAGTCATAATTTGAACAGTGAATTTTTCAATTTTTCTGTGAATTGTTGAATAACGAGTAATAAATAGGGTTTACCCACTATGTATTATCTACTGAGCTCTAGGTAAGATTCTTGCCTACGTTATACCATGAATAAGTAAAAGTCCATGAGGCATGCATTTTAATTGGCATTTGACAGAAGCATAAACAGATAAATCGAGGATTGACACCACTGACCCACATGACCCTAAGATCTGTGTTCAAAACACCTACCTCCTTGAAAATAAGAAATTGTTTATTCTCTTTACACTGATTAATATTCTAAAGAAAGATAACTGCAAAGAGGGACCAATAAAATGGCAGATGCAATTAAAATGGACATGGTCATATTTTTTGTTACCACATTTTTTAATGGTAATAATAGTTTTTTCCTCAGTTGCTAACTTGGTTTCCAATAGCAGGTCATCAGAGGTCTGGGGAACACATTTTTTTCATTACAAATACAATGTGTTGTGATTCAATATGATGTTATATTTGTCAAAGTTTCAATCAGCCCTGATGAAAAGAAAAACAGAATGCATTATTCTTCAAAAAGTAACAACAGAGATTGAATGATTGTATTTATTCTTTGAAAACACCAACCACCCACCTCCACCAAAGATGTATTGATTTGAAGCAGGGCTTTGTGATATTTTTCTTGAAGCTTCATTCTTTTCAGTGAGTAAGGCATTTGGGAAGTGTCTCGTATATTCAAGAAGCCATAATGTTACCTAGTGGGACAAAATTGATGGTTCAGTAGAATTATGATAGCTTCAACATTAGATTTTTATATGCACTTGAGAGGAGCTCTAATTATAAGAAAGAGGTTATTTTTACAAGATTTGACATAAATGCCTTAGTTTGTTTTTCTTTATTATAACAGAATACCACAGACTGGGTAATTAATAAAGAAAAGAGTTTATTTTTTACAGTTCCAGAGGCTGAGAAGTCCAAGAACATGGCATCTGCATCTGGTGAGGGAATGGTGCAAGGTATTAGCTGAAAAGAAGGCAAGGGCATGAGTGTAAAAGTGGTAAAATATTAAGAATGTTCTTGCTTTATAACGACCTACTCTCGAAGTAACTAATCCAGTACTGTGACAGCAACATTCATTCCTTTTAATGACCTAATCATCTCTTAAAGATCCTGTCTCCCAATATCATCACACAAGGAACCAAATTTCCAACACATAAATTCAAGGGGACACAACCAAATCACAGAATGTAGTTTCTTTGTTTGATAATGAGAAAAGTCAAACAGATACAAACACTGTGGAAATTTATTAACTCTGAATATAAAATCAGAATAAAACATAAGACAGAAGCCATTCCTCATCAAAATCACTTATCCTCATTTGGTTCTTCAATTAGGACAGTCAGTCAGACAATCAGAATTTGATGAATAACATCTATGTAGAAATATAAGAAAGCCTCTCTCTTCTTAAATGTACAATTTTAAAAAGACACTATTTATGAAAACCATCTTTTAGCACACAGCTATTATTTTGTTCTTTGAAATCATTAAAACAAAATCTGTGTAATAATACTGTATATAAATAATGAGATGAGTCTCTAGTAGAAGATACCAAGTTTTTCCTTCCCAAAGCAACTTGCACTTAGTTTGTTATCTCATTCCAGAGATAATCTGATAATAAAATATTAACAGCTATTTTATTGTGATATTCTTATGTCAAAGATCAGGTTATATGCAAATTTATTTCAGGGACACAATCACAGTACATACTGCCAGTGTCTAGGACAACATTCTAGTTATATGTAATTCAAAACCACATACTCGGTAAGACTCTGTAATTGATTTTTGAATGAATCATTATCCCATTTGCTTTATTGGTAACTGAAAATTGCCATTTATCAAACAAAGATGTAGTAGAAAAGGAATATAAATTAAACTGAAAAGTTACCCCATTGTCTAAGATATATTTAATCAATATTTTAAGTGTATCTTTAACAGGTGGGTTCAGAGATGCTTAAGAGGTTTTATGAAAAGCTAGTATTGGGTCTAGTGGAGGGATAGTAGGGGGTGGGAGACTGGAGAAGGCTAACATCAGGAGAAATATCTAATGTAGATGAAAAGGGGATGGATGCAGCAAATAGCCATGGCACCTGTATAACTATGTAACAAACCTGCACTTTCTGCACCTGTACCCCAGAACTTAAAGTATATTTAAAAAGCTAGTATTGATGTATCCAGTAGTCACATTCATGTTTAACTTCAGAATTTATTCTCCTCCATGATATTATAATTTAATATCTTATTAATCCGTCTCTGATAGAGAAATGTATGAGATTAGTGATATTATTATACAACCATTCTCCCTATAGACTGATTAAAAAATCATATAACCAGTGAAGTTTGCTTCTAAATGGTTCCTGTGCTCAATAGTTTTACTATGCAACCATCACACAAAATCTAAATTCATACATGCATTGTTAAAGAGCCATGAATATGCTAAGATATTATTGAAAAGGAAATAAGTTATTTTAATTCAGAATGTTACATTAATGCAGCAGTCCATTATGTCCCCTATCAGCCTTTCTTTTTTTTTGTACATCTATATATCTTTTCTGAACTTTGAATGTCCTTTGAACTTGAAAGGTGTTTCATGCATAGATGAGATGGATGGCTCTGTGAAGTTAAAAATTAGGGTGATCATTAATTTTGGCTCAAATTCTCACAATACATTACTAGGAGAAATCTGAACCAGTAACATAGTTCTTATAAAGTGGAAGGTCAACCAGAGCAACAAATTGATAATGTACATGTTCAATCACTAAACCTAAATCTTGACAGAATAATAACCTAGATTCTACATTTCAAAAATGACATGGCATACCAAGTATAATTCTAAGTTTACTCCTGATGCCTGGATCTCAATAATTTAATGGCAGTATTAGTAATTAGAACTAAAAATAGTAATATGCTGTCTTTTCTTTTTATTTATTTATTTATTTATTTTTTATTGCATTTTAGGTTTTGGGGTACATGTACAGAGCATGCAATACAGTTGCATAGGTACACACATGGCAGTGTGTTTTGTTTGCTTTCACCCCTTCACCCACATTTGGCGTTTCTCCCCAAGCTATCCCTCCCCACCTCCCCATCCCACTGGCTTTCCCCTTTTCTCCCCAATAGACCCCAGTGTTTAGTACTCCTCTCTCTGTGTCCATGTGTTCTCATTTTTCATCACCCACCTATGAGTGAGAATATGCGGTGTTTCATTTTCTGTTCTTGTGTCAGTTTGCTGAGGATGATGTTCTCCAGATTCATCCATGTCCCTACAAACGACACAAACTCATCATTTCTGATTGCTGCATAATATTCCATGGTGTATATGTGCCACATTTTCCCAATCCAGTCTATCATCAATGGGCATTTGGGTTGATTCCAGGTCTTTGCTATTGTAAACAGTGCTGCAATAAACATTCGTGTGCATGTGTCCTTATAGTAGAATGATTTATAGTCCTTTGGGTATATACCCAGTAATGAGATTGCTGGGTCAAATGGAATTTCTATTTCTAAGGCCTTGAGGAATCACCACACTGTCTTCCACAATGGTTGAACTAATTTACACTCCCACCAACAGTGTAAAAGTGTTCCTTTTTCTCCACATCCTCTCCAGCATCTGTTGTCTCCAGATTTTTTAATGATCATCATTCTAACTGGCATGAGATGTTATCTCAATGTGGTTTTGATTTGCATCCTCTGATGACCAGTGACGATGAGCATTTTTTCATATGATTATTGGCCTCATATATGTCTTCTTTCATAAAGTGTCTGTTCATATCCTTTGCCCACTTTTGAATGGGCTTGTTTGTTTTTTTTCCTGTAAATCTGTTTGAGTTCTTTGTAAATTCTGGATATCAGCCCTTTGTCAGTTGGGTAAATTGCAAACATTTTTTCCCATTCTGTTGGTTGCCGATCCACTCTAGTGACTGTTTCTTTTGCCGTGCAGAAGCTATGGAGTTTCATTAGGTCCCATTTGTCTATTTTGGCCTTTGTTGCCACTGCTTTGGTGTTTTGTTCATGAAGTCCTTGCCTACTCCTATGTCCTGGATAGTTTTGCCTAGATTTCCTTCTAGGGTTTTTATGGTGCCAGGTCTTATGTTTAAGTCTTTAATCCATCTGGAGTTAATTTTAGTGTAAGGTGTCAGGAAGGGGTCCAGCTTCTGCTTTCTGCACATGGCTAGCCAGTTTTCCCAACACCATTTGTTAAATAGGGAATCCTTTCCCCATTGCTTGTTTTTTTCAGGTTTATCAAAGATTGTATAGTTGTAGATATGTTGTGTTGCCTCTGGTGCCTCTGTTTTGTTCCATTGGTCTATATCTCTGTTTCGGTACCAGTACCATGCTGTTTTGATTACTGTAGCCTTGTAGTATAGTTTGAAATCCGGTAGTGTGATGCCCCCCACTGTGTTCTTCTTGCTTAGAATTGATTTGGCTATGCGGGCTCTCTTTTGGTTCCATATGAAGTTCATGGTGGTTTTTTCTAGGTCTGTGAAGAAAGTCAATGGTAGCTTGATGGGGATAGCATTGATTCTGTAAATTACTTTGGGCAGTATAGCCATTTTCACGATATTAATTCTTCCTAACCAGGAACATGGAATGTTTCTCCATCTGTTTTTGTCCTCTCTTATGTCCTTGAGCAGTGGTTTGTAGTTTTCCTTGAAGAGGTCCCTTACATTCCTTGTGAGTTGTATTTCTAGGTATTTTATTCTTTTTGTAGCAATTGTGAATGGAAGTTCATTCTTAATTTGGCTCTCTTTAAGTCTGTTATTGATGTATAGGAATGCTTGCGATTTTTGCACATTGATTTTATATCCTGAGACTTTGCTGAAGTTGCTTACCAGTTTCACAAGTTTTTGGGCTGAGGTGATGGGGTCTTCTAGGTATACTACCATGTCGTCTGAAAATAGAGACAATTTGGCTTCCACCTTTCCTATTTGAATACCCTTTATTTCTTTTTCTTGCCTGATTGCTCTGGCTAGAACTTTCAGTATTATATTGAATAGGAGTGGTGAAAGAGGGCATCCTTGTCTAGTGCCGGATTTCAAAGGGAATGCTTCCAGTTTTTGCCCATTCAGTATAATATTGGCCATTGCTTTGTCATAAATAGTTTTTATTACTTTGAGATATGTTTCATCGATACTGAGTTTATTGAGGGTTTTTAGCATAAAGGGCTGTTGAATTTTGTCAAATGCCTTCTCTGCATCAATTGAGATAATCATGTGGTTTTTGTTTTTGGTTGTTTATGTGGTGAATTACGTTTATAGACTTGCGTATGTTGAACCAGCCTTGCATCCCCAACACAAAAAAAGCCCAGGTCCACACAGGTTCACAGCCAAATTCTACCAGACACACAAAGAGGAGCTGGTACCATTCCTTCTAAAACCATTCCAAATAATCCAAAAAGAGGGAATCCTTCCCAAATCATTTTATGAGACCAACATCATCCTGATACCAAAACCCGGCAGAGACCCAACAAGAAAAGAAAACTTCAGGCCAATATCCATGATGAACATAGATGCAAAAATCTTCAATAAAATATTGGCAAGCCGATTGCAACAGCAAATCAAAAAACTTATTCATCATGATCAAGTAGGATTCATCCCGGGGCTGTCTTTTCATTATACTTACACCGGGAAAATTATTTACATCATTTGTCTTCAATTATGTAGGCTTCCCTCTTAGGGCTGAGTGGTTTTTTAGCAACTGCCTCTGGGAATAGGATAAACCAAAAGATAAATTTGGTTTGGAAACTCTCTGTTGTA